>NW_012130124.1:1248836-1250411 GCF_000143395.1 Atta cephalotes | reverse complement strand
TGGCCAGCGATGGACAATACTTTGAATCATAAATGTATAACCAGTTTTTTACAATAAAGCCTCGAATTTCGGAAAAAAAACGGCGGAAGCAAAGTTGTACACCTAATAACAATCACATTTTTTCCTCTTTTACAGATTCAGAAATTCTCTTCCAGAATGAAAGTATGCGCATTAATATTATACGGGTCTATGAGGTGGAATTTATGCCAAGAATGATAAAAAAATTTTTGTTACCCAGTAAGTAAGAAACATTTTGAAACATTTTAACAATGTAATAACATTACAAGGTGACTACAACATTGCTAAAATGAAAATAAATTTTCAAAATGTTTCTTGTTTACTGGGTAAGATTTCAACTTCGAAATTTTTTGTCGTTCTCGAAATAAATTCCACTTCACAAACACGTATTAATACGTATACTTAATCCTGGAAAAGAATTTCCGAATCTGTAAAAGAAAAAAAGATAATTGTTCAAAAAAAGACGACTTTAATTTTGGAAAATTTTTTTTGTTAGGCCTTTGATCACAATTTCGCAAGCTCAAGATTGTTTGTGCATATGCTTCCGTGAAGGTATCATTTGGTACGTACGATTTGTAAAATTTTTGCATTAAGGGAATTATAATCTGAGATGACAACTGTAAGAGCTGAAATAAAGTGAATTTTTAATTTTTTCTTCGATTTTTTCATTGAAATTAATATGGCCAATGTTTTTTTGTGCGTACTTTTATCGTGTAAAAGGATTTGGTGATCTATCAAGCTAATTCGGAAAAATTAGCAATCTGTAATTGTTGGTAATTCCTGGTTGATAATTCCTTGGTTTAGGATACCCTTAATAAAGATTTCATAATTTTGGATGTTCCGACTCTTCTTAGATAAGGATGAAAGGATGACAAATATTTTTGTAACTATAATTTCAGGATTGAAACTGTTTAATCATATCTTTGTACATAAAATAATAAAAATTTTGACATAAATTTATTAGAAATTACCGCAATATATTACCATTTGATGTATAAAGGATAGCGCTACAATATAAGCATGATATTTTCTAAATCTTTTTCTGATACAGATTTATATGATTACAATCGATTTGCAGAAATTGTTTTTTGTTTCAAATATAGTAAGTCCATTGCACAGAAATTTGTATAGAAAAATAAGCATTAATGTCTCGAATAATAGAGCAAACATTAAATTCTATGAAATTATGTTGATGAATTGTATCGAATTTTTGTGAGCTGAAGTACTTCGTGCTTATTCTTTTATGAAAATTTCTATGCCTTACAGATGAATAATTGAAGATGTTTTTCTGTATTATTTTTCAACATACTCGCTTTTTATTACTTTATAGACATATGTGTGCAGTCCCATTACTTAAGGAGTATCCTTAGATAATTATCCTATTTTATTGAAATAAGTAAGTATAATTACCTTTTTATTCTGTGTGTGTGTGTGTGTGTGTGTGTGTGTGTGTGTGTGTGTGTGTGTGTGTGTGTGTGTGTGTGTGTGTGTGTGTGTGTGTGTGTGTGTGTGTGTGTGTGTGTGTGTGTGTGTGTCGTGTA
Organism: Atta cephalotes; assembly: GCF_000143395.1. Lineage (NCBI taxonomy): Eukaryota > Metazoa > Arthropoda > Insecta > Hymenoptera > Formicidae > Atta > Atta cephalotes. The sequence continues at coordinate 1,248,852 of NW_012130124.1, read as the reverse complement.
GACGCGACGACGACGA
>NW_012130124.1:1238026-1246590 GCF_000143395.1 Atta cephalotes | reverse complement strand
CAAGTCTCATGTTAACATTGAAATATCTCACCAAAATATCTAAAAAATTATAAAAGATACAAAAAAATGTTTCAGACAAAAGTCGTAGGGTTTAAAAAGGTCTATTTACTGATCATATCCGTTTGACATTGGATGACGTTGCCAAAATTAGGACGAGATCAATCTTTCAATTTTTTAAATACAACTTTCTAGATTTTGTTATTATAGCATATTATTAGCTCTTCCTAAGACTTTTCCAAAACACTATAATTTAATTCGCTTTGGGTCAACTGTATTGAAGATATCGAGATTTATTATGTCTGCTCGGTATAAGCTCCTGTCGCCTTTAATAATCACAAAGTTTCAATTGCCACCATTGCACGCTGTGTATTGTCAGCGACAAATATCGCTATACATGGAATTTCGTCGCTATAACGCATTTGTCGAATTGTTTTAGAAAATTGTGTAAGCAGGCGAGCTTTCTGCATGTCTCTATTACAACTTCTCTTTCAATTTTAAATTAGATCATATAATTTTGCAAGATATAAAGTATTTTATTATGTGCCGCATGTCTCATTATCAGAAATTTAAAAAAATGATGAACTTTATTCGTATCACACAAAATAAAAATTCTTAGAATTCTATGTACATATATGTATGTATAGTTCTACATACAATAAAATATATAGTCCCCTAAAAACAAGATTTTTTAGCATCAATTGTCAATTATTGCTAGATAACTGCAGTGAAGAGGTTTTTTAAGTTTTTTATTAGTTTTGTTTCAACGAACTCAGATTCTGCTTTCTTTGTACTTAAAGCGAATTATACAGCAAATGAGTAGTGAATATCCTGTTAACTCTTGGCTAACTAATGCAACAGGATTACAGACGTTTTTTTCTGTTGTTATGCTGAGTTATATATTAATCATCATCATCCGAGTATTAAGCAAGTGATAAATATTGAAAAAAGAGCTAGCAGAAATACATTACTCGCCAGAGATAGAGAGAAACAGGGTTCTAAACAATAATGATCCTAAAATTCTTCGCATAGTTTATTTCAATCCACACGTCAATACTCGACAAATAGAATATGAATTAGGAATCCCTCGACTCATTAAATGTTACAATTCGTACAATACCATATCACATCAATGTAAAATAAGAATTAAACGAAGATTATTGCAAACTGAGAATTCAATTTTGTAGATGGGCATTCGATGCATTGAAGCAGAATCCAAATTTTTTTTGAAATGTCTGTTTCAATTACAAAGCTACATAACATTGGCATTCTCAATAGACACAATAGTCATTATTGGTCACCAATAAATCCTCACTGGTACCGAAGTGGTCAATCAGCATCATTGTAATCTCTTTGAATTGACATGGTCAAATTGTTCGACCGCATTTTTTAAACGTACAATTAATTGTCCAATTTACTTAGACTTTCTTCAAAATTATTTAATAAGATATCTTCAGAATATTCCATTGTCCTCTATAGATTTTGGTTTCAACAGGATGCTCCAGCACATTATTCTCGAGATGTTCGAATTTTCTTAGATGAGCAATATTCAAATCATTGGATAGCTTAGGGAGAATCAGTAACCTTCAAGATCACCGGATCTTGAATCATTACATCTTCTTGCTTATTATATAATTATATAAGGATATATGAAAGATGTTGTGTATCAGGAAATACCAACCACGAGATTAAATATAATGGAAAGAGCCAGAAGAGCCTGTCAAGGTAATGCTGCAAATATTCAAATGAGTCCTATAAAATTTTAGACGCAGAATGATTTTGTGCTTGGAAAATAACGGTGCACACTTTGAACACTTAATTCAAATAGTGATGACAATTAGACAACATTTCTTAATCTTCCGATCTTGCTTTCATTGGCTGGATCATCTTTCGATCTTGTGTTAATTGATCGGATCATGCCTCGATCTTGCTTTCATTAATTGGATCATTTTTTGATCTTACCTTGTTGGACGGATTTTATCGCTCGATTTTCATTAGTTAGATCAATTACTGATCTTCATTGGCTAGATATCTTACCAAAAATCTCGATAACTTCAAAACGGCTGACCCAAGTGAATCAAACTTGTGTTTTGGAAAGATCTCAAAAAGAGCTACAATAATATGCAATAAAATCTAGGAAGTTCTATTTAAAAAATTCAAAGTGATCTTATCCTGATCTTGGCAACACTATCTAATATCAAATGGTATAATCAATAAATAAATCTTTTTAAATCCTACAACTTTTTGAAACATTTCCCGTATTTTTTATAATTTTCAAAATATTTCGATGTTAAATGGGGTATCCTGTATATATGTATACAATGCATAACGTTCAGAAATCGGCCTGAATGTGTAGTGACACCTACTATTTCCCTCACTTCTCAAGTCATAATGGTCGAGCCACCATTCGCACGCGTAACGCTGAGCACTATACACTTCAGGCTGGGATCAGAAACTTGACATGTCCATGCCATTGATTCTGGATAATGCTAAGTATGGATAGAGAAGCTTTCCAGATAATACATGTCGAAAAATTGGATACAAATGGGACTGATTAGTTACAACAAGCATCAAATATGTTTGTTTAAGTTAGTCATTTGATTTCGATAATTCGTGCAATAATAAAACATTTCCGATAAAATAAATATGAAATAGGTCCGAAAACTTTATAGAGAATTTTCCTTAAAAAAAATTTTTAATAAAGAATTAAGATTCTTGAATTTTTACATAGCATATATATCCTATAATTTTTTAAATATCCTATAGTATTATATATATCCTACAATTTTTTTAATATTGTAGGAGTTTTCAAGACGAATTCAATGCATTATTGAGAATGTCACTTTCATTGACGTTTTATTAATTTTATTGATTTCAATATGCAAAATTATTTGTAATAGTAATACTTATAGTTCTGACTAGAAATGTATGTAGGATCTTTCCTAGTCTATAATACACCAATAGTTAAAAAATATCTTCAAGATAACATTGAAAATCGTGTTATAAGTATATATGGATCGATCCAATGACCGTTAAATTTTCCGAATTTATCTTTGGTGAAATTTTTTCTTATCGGAGACATTTGAAATTTTTTGTTATATTAAACACTTTTTTGTATCCTTTATATTTTTTATATTGAAATAATATTTAAGATTTCTGAGAAAAAATAATTACAGATTGTGTAACTTTGGATCAAAATAGCATAATAACTGCTATGCATAGGGTGTTTTCTATTTGATGACACAAATCGATGCAAGTATCTTTTCCTATTTTCGTTTGACTCTTTGAACATCAAGAAAGATAAAATAATGATTTATATCGATTTATGTGTGACTAAATGGAAAGTATAATTGTTAAAAAGAATAGAACATTGTGTTGCAGAAGAAGGCAAGCAATTTGATTCAAACATAAATAAAAATCAATGAAATTGATTATCTAATGTTAAAAAAAATTAATAAAATTTATTCACATAAATAACAGTTTTTTATTATTAATGGATATTATGATATATGTATATTATGTTTTTATAATACTTTATATGTAGAAAATTAATAAAATATCAAATATGATACTCTCGATAGTGCGTTGCTTGAATTCGTTTTGAAAACCTACAGTATCATGGAAAAATTGTATGATACTATTTAAAAAATTCAAAATAACTTTAATTTTTTTTAATTTAAAAAAATTTGGTAAATATCCGTTTTAGGTGACATCTCATCTAATTTCAATATCCTTTAGATATGTTGTAGGGAAGAATGTCCTGAGTGATTCTCCATAAGAATTAAATGGGGAACATTGATTTGAGATATAGTAAATAAAAATTCTATATAGAGAATAACATTTGCGACTCCCACTTCACTTCCCCCCTGCCAAAGGGAGAGATGGAAATCGCTTCGCGCGGAAGCCTCGAAGCAGGAGAAGGAGGTAGAGTAAAAGTCGCTTTGCGTGGAAAGTATGCTATGATTTTATTATGAAACTTTAATTTATTATGTCTTCTAAACCAATGCCATTCTCCACTTAATTCTGGTAGGAAATCATTCACTCTCCCCTACAACATATTTAAAGGATATTGAAATCGGTGAAGTATCATCTAAAATGGAAATTTACCAAAAATTTTTTCGATCTACTTTAAATGGATCAAATATTTCGAAAAATATGAAAGAAAATTCTTAAAAAGTTATACGGTCTGAAGGAACACAGATAATGATAAAATTAATTTTCGAAAAAAAAAAATTTAAGGTCATATAAAAAAATATCGCCACTTTTTGAAACAGAATTATAATTTTTTATAATATAATATGATTCTTCTGATTATTTCGCACATAAATAAAATGTATTAATATAAAACTATTGAAAACTCAATAGTATATGAGAGATATTTTATAATTTATACTGATATATTTTGACAAAATATTAAACATCTTGTAAATTATTAATTTTTTTGTAATTGTACCTTAATACTTTTATGGAATAATGAATTTATTGGTGCAAAGAAAGTAATAAAAAAATTTTTAAGAGATATCAAGCGGACTATACTTCCATGTAGTGCATCCTGGGTAATACCCGAATAATCCAAAATTCACTGTTAAAAAGCTATGAAATAAATTAAGATTATTATTTTGGCTAGTTAATGATCGTGACATACGAATGTGAGCAGGAAGAAAGTGATGAAATTGATTCAGACTCGCGATATTCGAAAAAATATAGTTTACTCAACGTTCTGAATTTACAGGACTTTTTTTTGTGGGAAGAGTTGATCGAATGCCAAGTTTTTATCCTCTCGAAATCGTTTGCATTTTCTTCCTTCATTTGAGAGCTTCCCTCATACACATTATCTCCGCAGGTCATTATTATTTATCATTAGATTTACAGTTATGATTTTAAATAAGGATGTTTATTAACGTTTTTAGATTTGCTGCAGCCATTTAGATATCGAAAATTAGAAATTGAGTATAACATTAAAATATATAATAACATTAAATTATATTTATTTTATATGTGTGTCAAGTTATAAAGAAAAAACCTATTCAAGAAGCGTCTCGAAATCGGAGAATAGAATATATTTAAATGCTTACTGTCTTCACATCACTATTTACCGATAATGTTCGCGTATGAGCTCTGTGTATATATATATATATATATATGCATGAATTCAAGAGTGTGATGATATAATAATCGCAATATTATGATTATAAACAACAAATAACTATATATAATATCCATTTTTGGAATACCAACATTTCGTGAACCTTGCAGTCTTTTTAGGACGAGAAGCAGCCTGATATTGAGTTGTTCTTCCGAATCGTTTCCTTTATATTACGCTACTTATTAGAGTGGTGATGGGGGAAGAGGCGAAGAAGAAGAGAATTATGGGGAGGGGAGGACGGGGGGGGGGGAGGAGAGGAAAAAATCGGTCGAGCTTCAATGATCGGGAAAATGGTCTTCCATATTTTATTTATATTGTAGCCATTATCTCTATTCAGACCGTTAGGGTGTTTTTGTATCTCTATGGCTTTTCATACTTTCTTCTGAAAAGTATAATGTAATGTAGTTGTAGCTATTGTGATCATTTTTTCAAATATTTGATGTCCTGTTTTAATATTGTGTTCTAATGCAACTGCGTAGTTTTAGTCTGACATTATGTTGGTGTTCTTTTATCCATAGATTGACTATTCTCCCGGTTTCTCCAATGTATATGCCCGCAGGAATAAGATATTTTGTATACTCCTGCGGAGTAGAAGTCTTTGATCTTTAGGATTTCTTAAGATTTGTCCTATTCTTTTTGGATGGTTCGAAGATAATTCGGATATTGTGTTTGTTTAACATCCTGCAAATCCGATCTGTTATTCCTTTATTATGAGAATGGATAGGATCCTTCCGTCTGATTGTGTGCCAGGGACCGTTGTATTGTTTTCATGTTACTGATTATTTTGGTTATGTCTTTTGTGCCGTATCTGTTTTTCTGTAAGACTAGTTTTAGGTGGTTGAGTTCTGTCTGTAGATGTTCTTTGTTAGAAACAAAGCTGTATATACAAGTGAAAGCTCTATATACAAATGAGTTGATTGCTAATTTTGTGCTAGGTAGTGGTACGATTCGATATGTAGTATCTATCTGTATGTGTTGGTTTTCTCTACACTTGATGGCCTAAGGTACTGTCAGATTTCTTAGAGATAAGAACATCTAGGAAGTATCAATAGATTGCTCTTCACCCTGATGAAGTGGACTGCAAGATTCACGAAACGTTGGCATTCCAAGAATGGATCTGGATACGGGGAGAAATCCCGCGAAACGCGATAATTTTTAAAATAACGATTTTTAAAACATAAAAGTAGCTATAACTCGGAAACAACTGACTTTCAAATCTATGTAGCTTCTTTTATTTTTCTTGGAATTCGAATTACTCAAAATAATGCGAGCGAGTTCCAAACAAAGAGTATATGTATAGAGTGCCTCATTTTAATCAATGCACTCAAATTTTTCTGAGATTATACAAGATATCGAAATTCTATTTTATAATGTTATGGTCGAAGGTAACATATTTAATTAATTAACTATTAGGTTCGACCTTGGAAAGCATTAAGATTATAAATGAAGATTCATTCATTTTAATAAAAGGCAATTATAATATATTCATTACGAGCTCAACGCGTTATGACTCAAAAACATCGAAAATAAAATGATCAAATGCTTATTTACAATAATCGCCCTTGTGCATGTTCGAACTGCTGTTACGAATGATCACGTCCTGACTACGAATGCAGAGGCAATACAATATTTAAATAATCGTGACACATTTGATAAGGTTTTGGCGAAATATTTTGACAGGCCGTTGTAATTCGCGTTTTCAACTTATCGGTGTTAGGGACCTAACCAATAATGTGTATTGTATTCGTATAGCCTACATTAGATACAGTTACTACATTAGATACAGTTTATATGGTTTGATTTACCGAAGTTATAATGTATCGGTGTAAATGACGTAGTCATTGTTTACATCCTTGACTATTTTTTCTGTGTTTCCTAGAATCGACTTTTTCTTGAGATACTTATTGTATTTACCTGAAAACAATAGCTTACACAGCCAACTAATAATCCTCGAACTGATTATGAGTACGGATGTGTACAGTTGTGTCGATGATTACAACAAGTGGAACGCAACTTGATCGCTGTGTGCACGAAAGTGTCTGGAGATATTGCAATTGGAAAGCATTTCTTCTGTGTTTTCTGAATTTGACTTTTTGTTTCATTTATCGATGTCTATTTTCGTTCATTTTACTTTTACAAAGGCAGATTATATCAACTGAAATAGTGGATACATCATTAATTTTAGGCAAATGTTATAAAAATATTAAGATCGGCGCGCGTTTGAATCGCAATTATCCTAATAGACGTCGTTCAAATGACAGTAATTAGAAATTGCATAATAAGATTGATAAAGTCTAATTCATAGAATTCGTACACCAGTATGAAATTACCGAGCATAATTTTAGGTACTGTTGATATAGAGCCTGCAATAAATATTCGCAGAATTATATCGTATACGATATTCTACGATTAACTATTTCGCGAATATTGAAAAGATAAGTTTCACCTTTCATTAATTTGGTGCAAGCACTAACATCAAACGATTTCAAAAACAGATTCTGTAATTGCTCAACGCAAAATGCGGCGGGATGGTAACTTTTTCTCATATGAGTTGTTTTCTAATGAGGTAACTTTTTACTAACATAGGCTATGTAAATCGATATAATTCACATTTTTATTGATCAGAAAGAAATCCTCATTGGTACTATACCAAAGCCCATGATCAATGAATGTTTGATGTGATATTGTAAGTGTATTGATAGTGTATTGGATAAATCATCGGTTCTCATTCCTTCAATAGTACCGTTATGATTTACAACGAGTTTCTGGAACAAAAGTTGCCAGAATTATTAGAGAACGTAAATCTGTTAATTCAACAAAAATTATAGTTTAATAGGATATTATAGATCGCGAAAGATCGATAATCTCGATGTTGATAGCGCGAACTATTTGTAACAGCTTGTCAAAACATTTCGCCAACAACATTATTAAATATGTCGCGATCATTTAGACATTGTATTGCCTCTGCATTCGTAGTCGAGAGACGGCAAATCAAACATGCATGATGTAAATAAGCATTTGACCATTTCATTTTTTGATGTGCTTGAGTCATAACGCGTCATAATAAGTACTAAGTATTTAACAAATTAGGTTGTCATTTACTAAAATGAACTTAATTCTTTTGATTTTAATTTTTTACTTAACTTTAATGCTTTCATTCAAGTTTTGTTAATTATCAATACTATGTACTCTCGACACCACAGTTCAGGTATGCTTTGATTCCTTTCACATAACATTGTAAAAATAGAATTTCTTGCATAGTTCGGAAAATTTAAAGTGTTGATTAAAGTGGGATAACCTGTATATATATATATATATATATATATATATATATATGTATATATATATATATATATATATAGTATACGTACCTATTATTTTAGTTACGTAAGTACGTTTTGTTGTAGTAGTAGAGACGACG
>NW_012130124.1:1195706-1238006 GCF_000143395.1 Atta cephalotes | reverse complement strand
CTACGTGTAGTAGTACGTTGTATTCTTCTACTACTATATATAATAATAATTATTAGTCTATAGTAGTAAGTTAAGTAGTTAGTAGTAAGTAGTAGTACTATATATATATATATATATATATATATATATATATATATATATATGTATGTATATGTATACATATATATAGGATGTCCCATAATTTTTGTCAAGCGTTTTTGTGTAGATAGAGCGGACTAAACTGAGTCAAAAAATCCTTTACATTTTGCAATTTTCACAATGGTTAACTAAATGTTAATTACAAAAAATTGCCGAATATTGGCCTTCAATAATTTTTCGTACAAATACTTTACAGAAAAATTTTACAGAAAGACAACAAGAGATAACAATAGTTTATTTTCTTTTCATAGAGCTTTAAAAATTTTTTCATATCAACTTTTTAGTAGCTCATATCAACTTTTTAGCTCCATTTTCTTATTGGCAATTAATTTTTTATCAACATGAGAAAATACGATATTAAAAAATTTTGAAAAAATTCTCAGAACTTTATGAAAAAAAAATAAGCAATTTTTGTCTCTTAATTATGTTTTTCTATAAAGTTGACAGTATTTAAGTAAAACGTATGCACGCACGCACGCACGCACGCACACACAAGGTGTTCCCTTCATTCTCGACATTCAAAATATCTCTGTTGTTAATGGAAGGACAAATCCATTGCCTACATTACTGTTTGCCTACACCTCATTCGTCTACAAATCGATTGTCATGTATTATTGCTTACAGCTCAATTGTCTACACACTTTTGCGCACTAATATAAAATTAAAAAACGAAGATACGTATGTACATATGTATTATTGCTTACAGATCGATATAATTTAAGTGCCTGTAGGCAATCAATTTGTAAGCAATAATATATGTAGGCAATCGATCTGTAGACAAATGGTGCTGTAAGCAATCAATTTGTAGACCAAAGAAGCTCTCTTTTGTTAAAAATATAAAAAAAAAGACAAAAGTAAATAAAATTAAAAAGAAAAAATTGTATGTTTTGAAAGAAATAATATTATGATAAGCAAAGAATTTTTCTCAAGGTTATATTTTTTGAGATATTAAGATCATCATTATCATTTTTTGAAGTAGAAATTATATGATATTTTATGTAATATGATTTCTCTTATTCTATAGATGAAAGTATTAAGGCATAGTTATCAAAAATCAATAATTCAGATATTTTTCATATTTTAGCACACGCACATTTTGACATAGAATATAAAATATTTCGTAAATTATTCATTTTTTAATATTTTATAATTATATCTTAATATCTTTGCACAGAATAATGAGATACCTAAAAAAAATCTCTTAAAAAAAGAAAAAATATATGTTAAGTGCATAAAAAATGTCGAATATTACATTCCTTTTAAAAAACGCATGCGAAATAAATATAATTAAACAATTATTTCCTAATGTTACTCATAAGATAGATTGAAAGTGATTAAAATGATCAACTGGATTATATTGAAGAAAAAATTTGGCGTGCTCGAGTCGCATTAAAACACAATATTCTAGGACCAATATGTTTTCATAATACGGTTAATAAAGTTATTTTGTAAGTTAAGTTTATTAATATAAATTAATAAAAAATTATTACATATAATAGTCTGCAGATACACAATATATGAAAACTAATTAAATAAAGAAGAGACGGTACTCTTGTAAATTCATTATCTATAATATTTCTACATTTAAATATATTATTAATATTATTACATATTATTTCTCTGTAATTTATGTCACGTCTGTTATTTGTATATTTTCATATTCCACAATGTCATTACACATATATATGTATACAAATATCTACTATTTTAATTTATAATGTAATACTATGTTGAAATAATATATTCACAGAAGTGCAATTAATGTGATCCGGACACGCTAAGTTTTTTCTTCACTATAAGTTGACCATTTTAGTCACTTTCAATCTATCGTATGTATCTTGCGTTATGAAATGCGTGGCTAATTGCATTTATTTCTTATTTTTTATTAAAAGAAATGTAATATTCGATATCTTTTTTATGCACTTGCAGTTTTTTCTTTTTGAAAAAGCTTTTTTTATGAATTCCACTGCTTTTTTAAAAGTTTGAAAATTATAGAAGTTGATAATACTATAGAATTCAAATCTTCTAAAAATAAAGAGATAATAATAGTAATAATAATAATAATAATAATAATAATAATAATAATAATAATAATAATAATAATATGTGATATTTTAGGATAATAATATATAAAAATGAAAAATAAAGATTAATTGCCTCCCTCGCTTCCTCACAGCGTCGTCATCGTCGCCCTATGGCCCGATATCATCATCGTCATCACTCGGCATCATCCTCGTCCGGCATCGTTTAAAATTATTAGATTTATAAAGTACCGCAAACTTCTATCCTGACGCAAGACGCGGTCATTTCAAATTTACGTACTGCTATAAATGTACATTTCAAATTTATGTACTTCTATGAATGTTTAGTTGAGAAAATAAAGTCGTAAAATATGTAAATAATTTTTGTTTATAATTAATTTATTTATAAATAATATGTACGGAATGTAAGAAATATATACGAACACTTAATTGATGTATTCTTTAATCTATGGGGTACAACTTTGCTTCCGCCGTTTTTTTCCGAGATTCGAGGCTTTATTGTAAAAAACTGGTTATACATTTATGATTCAAAATATTGTCCATCGCTGGCCTACTTTCTCCCATCTTTTGGGTAGCGTACGAATCCCGCGTCGAAAAAACTGGTCATCTTTTGAGGCTATCCACGAATCGATCCAATTTTTTACTTTTTCATAAGACCGGAAGTGCTGGTCAGCCAGGCCGTGTGCCTGATTGATCGAAACAAGTGATAGTCAGAGGGAGCAACGTCTGGAGAATACAGCGGGTGGGGTAGGTTCCCATTTCAACGTTTCCAAGTATGTCTTGACCACTTTCGCAACATGGGGTCAAGTATTGTCATGCTGCAAAATCACTTTATCTTTCGTTGCATTGCGGCCGTTTGTCTTTCAATGCTCGGCTCAAATGCATCAATTGCGTTCGATCGCCTGTGATTGTTTCAGTTGATTTTAACAGTTCATAATACACTATGCCGAGCTGGTCCTACCAAATACAGAGCATGATCTTGGACATCAAAATCACCGTTCTTGCGTTGAAACCACTCACGACACGTTCTTTCACTAATAGCGGCTACCATAAGTATTTGAGAGCATTCGATGAGCCTCAGCCGCAGATTTTTTCATATTGAAGCAAAAAATTAAAACCTCCCGCAAATGACGAGAATTTGGCTCGTAAACTAACATTTTCAATCGAGAATAACTTTATGATGCAGACACAAATCGACTAATGTTTCTATGGGGTTATGTTGACAGATGCCCAAGTTTATTGTATGACGTCTATGATCTATTTATTTCGACTATCACTTACCGCTAAAGCCATCTATAGGAAAACGGCGGAAGCGAAGTTGTACACCTAATAATATGGGCTTATTTGTCATTAAGATTTTAGTACATGAAAGTATATAAAGATACATGTAAATACAGTCAGTATTCAAAGATGAATAAAGATATAATAACTTCAAAAGTGAATTTTGAATTGAATCTTGAATGTCCTAAACATTCTTGAAAAATTACTCGATCGGAGCGGACGTTTTTCGCACCTATCCTATAAGTGCAAAATATTCCTAGAATATTCCTAGAATATTCCTAGAATATTATATGGATATTATTTAAAATAAATTAAAATAAGTTATAATATTTCGAGAATATCATATAATATTTGTTAATGTTATTCTATATTCTATAAAAGTTCTATAAAAGAGAATATTCTATAAAAGTTATATGTCCACTTATATAATCTTGATTATATAATAACCTATATTATATCCTTAATATCTTTGAAATATTATTAAAATATTTATAAATATTAATTATTTTTAATTTAGTGCAATTTAAATTCAGTATCCAGTAATAAAAAGTTTTTGTTAGTCTATGCTGGCATCTTGTATTAAAAAACGTTTCGCCGTGATTTTTAAGTACATATTCAATTTTATAACTGCACGCCAAAATCATTTTTAGTCTTTAAACATATACTTATATTGAATAGTTGTAGTAATTTTACAAATTAAAATAAATGTTATACTTTTTAATGTTTATATAATATTACAATATCATTAAATAATGTTATTTTTAATAATCATATAATATTATCAGGAGTGGATATTTAACTATTTATTTATATTTCAAGAATATTATTTAATATTATACAATATGATTTTAGTAAAATATTCTTGCAATGTTACATTTAATATTCTAAAAATGTGTCTAAAATATTATTTAATATTAAATGATATTATGCGCCTATAGAGTAGCAACACTTAAGTGTATATGAAATCACATAAAATGTTGTAAATCGTGAACATATGTAGTACAGTTCCGTTATATTGACATAAAACTGAAAAAGCTTTGCGATACTTTATAAATCTAATGACTTTAGCGTCGTTGCTTTCATCCGTCGTCGTCGTCATCCGTCATCTCTCTCTTTCTCTCCCCCCTCTCTTCTTCTCTCTCTCTCTCTCTTTCTCTCTGTTTGTCTCATATATATCGATATATATGTATGTATGCATTAATGTTCACTTATATTGCTCTCTTTAATTTTAATGTAATTTTACTTAAATGAAGTCAGTTTAATGGACAAGATGCTTTATATGTATGTCACACGATACGACTGAAAAAAATCTGAAAATCGTAAAACTTCAAATAAAATTAGTGGTAACGTCACGAATTGGCAATAGCATGAACATATACGTTCACACGTCAAACAGCCCGTTTTATATTTTTATGCATTGAACGCTGCCGTCGCTTAATTTATGTAAAAAAAAACACATAATTTTGTTTTTTAAAAAAATAAGGAATTCGCAATATGCATCTGCATATTTTTTAAAAAAAAGAACTATGTGTTTTCTTAATACCAATTATAGACGTATAAGATAAACCTCAACATTAGCTATATATACCTGGGTTGGAGCGCAGAATGCGAGAAGCAAAATGTGGGAGCAAATTCTTTTTCTCTGTGCACGTATCTTGACCGTAAATTTATTTTGGTAACACTCAAAATAATCAATGTTGTTAGACAGGTTTTTGACGGGATGAGGTTTTTAGCAGTGAGGCAACAAACACAATGGTGTAGCCAATGTAGGAAAAATGAACTTAAGGTATTGAAAAAGAGCAATTAAGAAACATAAGATTAAGGAATTCCAATTTTTATGGCTAGATAAGAATATTTTTAAGAGATGATTAGCTCCTTACCATCAAGAAAATAAAGCATTATCTATACTGCATACAAAAAGTTCATCAGATATGCTAAATTAGATTTGATTCAGAGTAAATATATTAAAAAAATAAAAAATCAATTGATACGATTAATAACAATAATAAATTAATAAAATTTGTCATAAAGATAAGCTCAAACGAGTCGAAATTAAAATAGCAACTTTTATGTTGAATACAATACTGCTTTTTACATCGCAGATCACTTAATTCTACTGAAGGATATTTGTATAGATCCTGAAGTTGTACAAGATTTTACATTAGGCGACTTAAATGCACAAATGTATAGTTGTATATAAAATATAAAAAATATAAAAAATATATTAATTTTTCAAAAAATTTTTAAAGCATGAACAACTAATATTATAAAACTTCTGTTTACTCGATCGTAACGGATACGTTACTGAAGTTACATTCGGCGCGCATGCGCCAAAAATCCGTCCTGCCTAACATTACTCAAAAATTCTACCTTCATCAATTTTGATAAAATTAGACTCATTTAATGCGTTGTTGTCGAAATGAATGAATCTAGCAAAAAAATATTGCTCTGCCCCAAGATATTACTCGTTGAAGTTAACGACTATTCAGGTTAGAAAATCTGTCACATCGATGGCATAGAGAACGCGTAAATGAGGCTAGAATAAATATTTTTTGCTTTAATTTCATTAAAATCAGTGAGAAAAATAGAATTTTTGAGAATTACCCTTATTTTAATATCTTATTTTATTCTTTCAGTAATATAAATGTCAACTGATGTGCGCGCAGAAAAGAATAGCCCTAATATTTTGCTTCTCGCACTATTTCTGCCAAATCCAGCACTTAGAAAAGTATATATAAGTATAGATGTATATAAGTATAGATGTTGGATCTATCTTATAGAGAAGCTATCTTATACCTTTTCTCTTGGAATATACTGAGTGTAACCTCGCTCTATACCAGTTGCGTATAAGTGCTGCACTACAAAAGTGTACCATGATGTACACTACTTCATGCTATCGTGTTTAATTCTGCTGCCGGTTGATTTTCATTTTCAAATTTTTAATGTCACTGGCACTCTACACCATCTCTTTGAGATCGCAAACCCCATTTCGTGCATAAAATTTGCACTATAGCCGTGGAAACACGTTACACTGAATGAGTGCGTCTATCACCAGCCAAGGAAACACGCTACACTATCTGCGTGATGCTCTGATGGGCGATAGTGCAGCCAAGAGAAAACGCTATGTTTATGATATCAATTAATTAATTTCAATGTTCTGTGTAAAAAAGTATTAAGGTATAGTTATCAAAGAACGTTTGGTTATAAGATATTGTATATTTCATATCAAAATGTACAAAACAAAATACATATTAAATATCTTATAAATTATATCAATTATTTGACTAACTCTCTCAATATTTTCATATGCAAAGTAATTAAAGGAATCATATTATAATACAAAAATCATGTAATTTCATTTTAAAAAATGGCAATGACTTTGATATCTCAAAAAATGACCTTAAACAAAATTTTGTTCACCATCCCTTACGAAAAAGAATGATTGATCAGATATTGTAATAGAAATACAAAACCACACAAAAGTATTACAGTAACTACATGTAAATATTATAGATAGTTGTGTGATATTTCCACATTGTAATCGACGGATTACAAGAAAAGTAGTAAAGGTCATCTACAATGAACAGTAGCTGAGATTGTAAGGCTGTAAGACACATAAAAAATAAATTGATATAATAGGATATTTTCCGATATAATAGGATACAGAGTAAATCCATAAACATTAAGAGAGTAGAACGTAGCAAATGGATTTCACCCGTTCATACTTACGGATTTACTTTACGCCTTATTACAGGAAAATCAGCTTGCTCCCGATGTCTTACAGTCTTACTACTACTGTTTATTGTCATTGTAGACAGTCCTGTATGCGTGATCTACAATGGACAGTAACAGTAGTAATGGATTAAGGAGTAGGCGTAGAAATCAACCAATCATGGTCGATGAGGCGGATAAATTATGATTGATCGATTTTTATGTCTATTTCTTAATTCACTACTACTACTGCCCATTGTAGACTACACATTATAGGACAAACAGGCTATAAACTATTACAGGCAAAATACACAGACAGTAATGTTGTTTAACTATACAATACATTATTGTGAAAATTAAAAAAAAAAAAATACATATTGTTTCCCCATGTAATCCCATTTCTAATGTCATTTAACACTTTTACCATGGTTATTCTTTCCAAGCTATAAATTTTCAGCTAGCGTTGCTTTCTGCGAATGGTCACCCATCCATCCTGCAACCACGCCCAACATTGCTTAATTTTCAAGATGGGAACTAACAGTTCATGATTATCTCTGAACATTTCTCGTTTATAAAAACATAATTATAATAGATGGTGTCAAATAGAAACATGTATAGTTAGAATACACTTTTTTCATAAAAATAAAGTTATAATTCTTCTATACTCATTTTTACGTATATCCAGCGACGTTAGAATTTAAGGTGATATTTCATTTGTGCGTTTTTAACGTACAACAAATTTTTCAAGCCTATTGATTGGTTATGAGATAAAAGATCCGAGGACCTCTCTGTTCTGTACACACATTTGTGGTACGAAAAAAACGCATAAATGAAATAGTACCCTAAAGGTTAATGTATTCATGTGTAATCTTCCTGTTATAGTAATTTGTCCATTGCAGTTTTTGTTATTATAATAATTACACGCATGTAATACACTCTGTAACATTATTATCGGCGTTAATCTCTCTCTCTCTCTCTCTCCTCTCTCTCCTCTCTCTCTCTTTCTCTTCTTTTATTACAAAAATTTAATTAATTACACACATGTGATTCGTTGTGTGTAGTAATTTCGCACGAAATAGTAATACAGATTACAATATCTGGCCAGTCTTTCTTTTTCGCAAGGAATATTTGACTTTTTAAAACAAACAATTTCCCTTTTATATTTTGTCATATTATTAAGAATATCAGAGATATTTTAAATGTCAAGTTAGAGAAAGTATATATCCTCCCCCTTCCCCCCCCTCTCTCTCTCTCTGTGCGCGTGCGTGCGTGCGTGCGTGCGTGCGTGCGTGCGTGTGTGTGTGTGTGTGTGAATGTGTGTGTGTGTGTGTGTATAACGTGCGCTGTGTAAGTTGTTTAATTTTAACTGACACTAATATATCTCAAGAATGAAATGTGGAATTGAAAAACGTTTTAGATAAAAATTATGTAATATTGAGGGGGCATAAGATGGCTAAATTATCTTGAAAGTTATTTAGAATCATGGTTTTAATAATATTTGTTAAGATAAAGGTCAATGGAGATTATTTCTCTTATTTTCATTTTTAATGTAAAAATAAAAATAAGATTAACAATCATATCTGATTGCATATTGAGACATATTGAGACATCATGACTCTAAACAACATTTGCCATCGGATGAATACTTTGAGTAATGCTAATACGGACGATACTATAACCAAACTTAAACTATTTTTAATTTTATAATTAGAGATTTTTTACGAAAAAATATTTTATGTTTTGAGAAGCTGACAAGGTAAGCTATGAAAATATGTAATGAAAAATGAAGGGTCCTATTTTAAACATTCTTACTCTAATTGATAGTGCCACCTAAAGTTAAACTAATGGCTGCATTCAGCGGAATTAATAGTTGAGTAAGCGCTTGCTGCTGTTGATGTATTCTTTTAGATCTAAAAGAATGCTGATCTAAAAGAATACATTAATAACAGCGAGCGCTTATTCAACAGTTGAGTCCGCTAAATACAACCAATAATATCTTATGTCCCCCTCCACGGAGATTCTTTCTCTACCACAATACTTACTACAAAATTTTGGACAGTTCTCATAATTCTGTATGATACTTATCCATGTAAAATTTAAAATAAACAAAGAGCGTTTATATCTCGAAAATGAAGAATTTCCAAATCTACGTTTATATGACTTTTTTCACATCTTTAGAGAAAGTAAAATACGATCACCAAAATTTATCCTCTTATTTCGAAAGCTTTCTCTCTCTCTCTCCCCCCTCCCTCCCTCTCCTCTCTCTCTTTGAATAGACAATTATTTTAAGTAAGATATCTAATTGAGACTCCTCAGTATCGCAGCGTATAAGAGATTGTGATGTTATAAGAGAGAAATGATACATTAAAATTTCTTGCATGCTATTTATGAATAAAGAGATTTGGATAAAACAAAATAACGAAATCGCTTGGAAATATTTGTAAAAATGAGTCTATCCTTATTTCCTTTTCAATCATTAACAAATAATCATAAAAGACACGTGAAATGAAAATATATTATCGTATGCATAGTAACGTTGGTAAATGCACTTTACAATTATTTACTGACCGTGGGGGGAGGGAGGTAAGGATAACTTCGACACATTTTTGTACGTGTTTTAGAGTAACATTATATTCTATTCTTACTCAAATTCTCTTTATTTACAAATGCAAGAAACATTAATGTATCATTTCTCGCTTATGATCCAATATTAGACCGCGGTAATTATTCAGAAGCCTAAGACTTTCGATGACCGATGAATTAGTAACCATGGTATGTATTATATAATATACAGGATGAGTAGAGTCCCTTTAGTAAGAATCAAGTCAAGAATGAAGGACATCTCTTGACTGGTCAGATTTAAACACCATTTGCGGATACTTTCGATGTAATAGTGAATCTATGAATTGGTGTGAGCAAATGTTTCATGGTGTAGAAGATGCGAAAGCGAAATCGGATATTAACCATAGTGAAATTGTACTGTTTCCGGCCGATACTAATGGCGTCCTTCCGCTCTTATATCTTAACTCTTACTAGAGGAACTCTAAGGGTGGGGCATTTTAATCGTTCCAGGCGGATATCTTAGAAACTAAGAGAAATACAGGAAAGTTTTATATAAAAATTATAGGTTTTCTTGGGAGAAAGAAGGTGAAAAATAACAGATTTTGTATATGGAGCAAGGTCTAATCAAGGTCAAAATGAATTTTTGAAATGAATTTTTTAAATAGAAATTATTTTTTACTGCATATTCTTAGCTGGAAACAAGGCATTTTAAAAACACTACAAATTATTTTTTCGTTAAGCACTTTTCGAGTTATAAAACTTGATAGTTATTATACTGCCTGACATTAGCATTATCCAAGATGTACCACATGGAGGTTACTTAATCGGATTTAATCTGTTATATGTGCGTATGTGCATACGTGTGTACGTGCATGTGTGGAGGGAAAGGAAGAGGAGTCAAATTTATACGTATCCTGTTCTTGTTTCTATTCATTGTCTGATTATGTTTGACAATCAATCAGCTCCAGGTCGACTGATCTGCATTTTCCTATATTTAGCATTACCCAAAATGAACCAGATGTAACAGGGATTTCAATCCTTTGGGATGCTTGATTTACGTAAGTTCCTTTGCCTCTCAATAAAGTATCTCAATAGTTGATCGAAAAGTAACTTTTCCCCTTCCCCACACATACACATACGCACATACAACAGATTAAATCCGACTGAGTAATCTCCATGTGATATACCTTGGGTAACGCTAATGTAGCAGTAATTGTCAAGTTTTATAACTCGAAAAATGCTTAACGAAAAAATATTTTATTATAATAGTGTTTTGAAAACGTTTCGACTTCAACTACAAGAATATGCAATAAAAAATAGTGGTTCCTATTTAAAAAATTCATGTTGACTTTGACCTTGATAATGTTCTATATACAAACTCTGTTAATTTCACCTTCTTTGTTCCAAGAAAACCTAAAACTTATATAAAATATTTTAATTATATATTTTTCCTGTATCTCTCTTAGTTTCTGAGATATTTGCCTGGGGCGATTAAAATGCCCCAACCTGTATAGTTTATTTTGTGTAAGTCCTCTTTTCATCTGGTGATTACTCCTATGTAGCATGAATGAAACACACATTGAACGTAGTGCACTTATTTTTACATCGCTTTCATCTGCTTGTACTGTGTTATTTGTTAGAATTTTACACTATAACAAATGTAAAATTCAAAGAAACAGAATTGAGATAATTCAATTCAAAGAACTATCCTTATTCCGACAGCTTTAAAAAATTGTAATATTTTCTACCTTGTGTGACCTTAGTTAAGAAACAAATATGTCTGTAACAATTGGCACGTTTTGCCTGTCAGTAAGGAGTATCTAAGAATATAAAAAAGTTGTTTAACTGCTGACTGTTATTCAACTGCCTATAAATGTAATGTAAATAAATGCACTTATTAAATTTACTTAAGTAATATACTCCTTACAAACAAAGACCTTTGGCCAGAGTAATAAATTTTTGGACAAGGCTTTTCAATATACATTCTAAGACTTTTTTCTAAAAAAAGAACAATTTTATCTTTATTTCATCATTATCTTTTTCTCTTCCTTCTCTTGCCTTTTTGTTTTCTTGTTAACATTTACACACATACAGAATACATCTGTATACACATTCAAACTATCTAATGCTGATCTCTGTTGCTGCATGAATAGTCTTGACACTTTAAAAAGTTCACTAGTTTATGTGTATATATACATTCATTTAAATATCTTACTTTACAGATTAACAACGAGCCATTTAAGATGTGAGGCCATTGAGTAATTGTAGTTCATCTCTTGTAGAACTTTTATTTAACTGTAGAATAATTTTGTTGAGAATTTTGATTTGAAGACACCCACGTATTGAATACATCTCTGAAACACAATAAAACACAATAAAATATAAACAATAAAATTGAAAACAAGACTGTTTATGTTAAATACATTACTTTAAATACGAAGCGCCACTACGGCACTGAATGCTAAGATGTTGAATTATTATATATATTCATTTAAATGAATATGTAATGGCGCTTCGTATTTAAAGTAAAACATATAGTATAAATAGAAAGAGAAATTATAGAACAGATGTACAAGAATAATCTCTGCGAATTAAAAATATATGGCAATGTACACTGTGAGTATATGATCAGAGACATGTAATAAAATGTAACAATCATCATTGTTTATTTAATAATATTACAATATTTATTTACATAAAATGTACAAATTAATTTAACAAAGGAAGTTTCACAACTGTCCGGAATCAATTTGATTCTCCATGAAATATGTTGTAAAACATAAAAATTTAAGAGACGTATTCTTTTTATACGTGCGCTAATTCATAATTGTTTAAAGAGTAATACACCCTTTAAAAAAAAAACGATATTTTACTTTTGAGATGAATGAATATCATCAGAAGTATAAAAGATAGAAAAAAAATGTTTAAACAAAAGTTGTACTGTTTTAAGAGTACTTTAAAGTTATAAAAAAAATTTTTAATTTTTAATTTTTTTGTTTAACAAAATATCCCCATTACCAATAATTTTCTTAAATTTTCAATTTTTTTTTAAATTAAACATTTTATTGACAAATTAAATATTTTTTTTATGAATTCAACCATGTGTAATAAAGTTACATTACGATCATATCATTTTCGAGAATTAATTATTAACGCTTCCGTATTTTAGAACACATTTTCCAACAATTTAATGCACTTTTGATTAATTAATATAATATGTCGATAAAATTTATTAATTCGCTCAATAATATTTTTGAGCAAATTAATGAATTTTAAAAAATGTATAACATTTTTAAATGCTACAGTAGTTTTTCAATTTATTTTTCAAAGAGAGAGAGAGAGAGAGAGATTTAATTTTATATAATAATTTTATTATAAGAGAATGAATTTGGAATAAAATTTCTTCTCTTCTTTAATTTTTCTTCATGGAAGAAATTAAATGTCAAAGAATTAATTACAGATTATGTATATATTTAAAAAATCGTACATTTTTGAAAATCTGAATACATATATACAGTCATAGAGCATATAGAAAACTATACAAATTTTACTTGAAACATTTTTTTTATATATCTTATTGTTCTAACGATAATTACTTACGCATATGAGCATGGATAATATATATACGAAAGCGTTAATAATTAATTCTCGAAAATGATATGTTGTAATGTAATTTTATTAAACATGATTGAATTCATAAAAAAATAATCTTTAATCTAGTAAAAAAAAAATGAAATTTAAGAAAATTATGGGTGGTGAAGATATTTTGTTAAACAAAAAATTAAAAAAATTTGGTTTTCTTTGTAACTTTAAAGTACTCTTGAAACTCTACCATACAACTACTTACTTACTTATATACTTACTTATATACTTACTTATATACTTTTATTTAAAAAATTTTTTTCTGTGTTTTATACTTCCTACGATATTTGTCTCCAAAAAAAATATCGTTTTTCTTCAAAGGAGTATTTTAACATGAATTAGCGCACATATAAAAAATATGTGTCTCTTAAATTTTCGTGTTTTACAACATATTTTATGGAGAATCAAATCAGTTCCGGATAGTTGTGAAACTTGTAAAACAGAGAAATTGTATATAATATCCTTGCCTGCAATGGCTGACCACACATTCATTGCTGCAGTATTCATCTTCCCATTCATTATTAGATATAGCAGGATTAGGACATCCTTGATGTATACACGGTGAAGGTCTTTGTCCTGTCATAGTCACTTGTGAAGGATTTACTGGCGACGAAGAACTAGATAAAGTTTCAGACTTCATCGGTAAATCCTCAGATTTTATAAATTCTGCTCTAGGTGGACTTGTATGTATTATTTGCTGCTGCTGTTGTTGCTGCACTTGTACTTGCTGTACTTGTTGTTGAGGCACCTATAAATAATGTTAAAAATGCTGTATAGCGTTTGCAAAAAATATATTGCATCGTTTGACTAATACGTTTTTATTTTATAATTAAGTAACGATTGATACAAAACATTTCAATAACTTAAAGAGGTATAATAATTAAAGAAAATATTTTGTTATATTTCTCTTTTTTTCTTTTTCCTTCTCTTTTTATGCAAAGAATAACGATTTCAGTTCATTTTGCTCCTTAAATTTTAAGTCAAATTTGTATACTAAACGATGGTATATAATGAAATATTAATCTTTGAAAAAAATTTAAATTGTATACAATGAAAGATTTTGGAGATACAAGGGACTCAAATGATTAAATTCCTAATATTTTCAATATTGTTCAAGCACTACAAGACATGAAAAGAAAATTTATTTTTCGTAGATATATTTTTACTTACTTCTCAAGGTACTCTGGAGCTTTTTTGTCCACCCTAAAGTTTACTATTATAGACTTTAAAAGAATGTAGAAAAATTCAAGACTATTTATCAATATCTCTACTACATTGCCAAATAGTTTTAGTATATCATAATAGTTATTGAAATGTTAAAATCTTTATTTAATAAAAATTGAAATTTATGCCAAGAAATTTTGAAAGAATGCCAAGAAATTTTGAATAAAAAAAGATCCATTGTGTGCTTGTAATATTAATTTTATTTTTGTGTCTACAGTGCTTGAACAATATTGAAAATATTAGAAATTTGATTATTTCATTTGATTTCCTCGTATCTCCAAAACTAATCATATACTCAGTCAAACTTTTTTCTAAGATTAATATCATATAACAATGTTTAGTATACAATATGATTCGAAATTCAAAGGGCACAAACACACAAGTTAAAAGATGTGCGTTTTGGAGCCACTCTTTCTATCTATTCTTATAATATTATATAAATATATCGAATTTATTATATATGATTTATTATATATGATTTTATTATCCACTACTCAACAAAATTAAAGGATCGCCTGTTCTATCCTAAATATAGGCAAATTTCAAAATAAAATAACTCTATTAAAATAACTCTAACTAAATATAGGCAAATTTCAAAGTAAAAAAATCATCGTATCGAGATGTTTAAAGAAGAATTTTATAGCTTGAAACTTCTACTTTTCAGATCGATACTTAAAAAATTGATCTTACTGATATTTTGTAAAGTTATACAAATATAAATGAAGATGCATCTCACATTTTCTGCGAAATTCCACGACGAAATTAAAAAATTGTACACAAATGCAATTTATGTTATTTGATAGAGTGAATTTTTATCTTTAATTTATTTTTTAGCAATGAAGCATTGATTTTTTTCTTCGAATTATTCAATGTTGAAGCAAAAACGACCTTTTTTACTTCGATGTTGAATAACTCAACGAAAAAAAAATCGTACAGAGGTCAATAAAAAAGCAAATTAAAGATAAAAATTCACTCTTTCGAAAGCTGTAAACCACATTTGTGCGCAATTTTTAATTCGCGTTGTAAAATTTTGCAAATTTCATAAAATTTTGAAATTTGATGTATTTTCATTTATATTTGTAATTCCATAAAGTATCAGTAAGGCCATTTTCAAAATACCGATCTGAACAATAGAGATTTCAATATTTAAAATGTTTTTTAAACATCTCGATAAGATAATTTTTGAAGAAGTTATTTTATCTTGAAATTTTTGCCTGCTATTTCTTAATAAAATTAAAGTTAATAAAATCATCGTTAAAAAGGACCAAACACATTTTTCACATTGTACATATCTGCGAAGAACGATCGCAAAACAATATTCGAAAAAGCATTTTAAAGCTTTAACAAATGCTCTTGATTGTAAGTGAAGTTTGGTATTTTCTCTTTAAAATAATTTTTAATTGTTACGCTAATTTCTTTCACCGAGTAATTTGAAGTGAATTTTTTTAGCCTTTTCTGTAAAAATTTTTAAAAATTTTGTCACCACGTTTTAAAAATTTTTAGAAAAAAAACTAAAAAAATTCAAATCAGTAAAAAAAATTGTAACGTAAACTATTTTAAAGAGAAAATACCAAACTTACCTTACAACAAGGAAATTTGTTATGACTTTTTCGAATATCGCTTCGCGCTATTCTCCGCAGGCAAAGAAACTATCATTAGAGTTAAGTAAATAATATAAATAGTACCACTCGGATTTTACTTTTTAATTTGATAGAATTCAGGCGTCAGTTGTTGATATCAAATCTTTTACGGTACATATCATTAGAGTTAAATAAATAATAAAAGTAATACTACACATTTGAGTTTTACTTTTTACGTGGTACAATAAAAATAGTTCACTTGGGTTTTATATTGTATTAGATTGGAGGAAAAGTTCTGTAGATTTTTTAATAGATGATACTAGTGTCATCAAATGTCAGAAAAATAGATATCATGTATCATTCAAATGCCAGTCTGCCGCACATTTTTTCACAAATCACATTACGTTTGACATTTGGCAGAAGTATTTGCTTTGGTCGGACACGTTTTGCGTGTACGGCATATAAATAAAATGGAAGAGTAAAAATTTTCGCTATATTTTGCTGTTTTTATTTCGTAAAAGCCGTAAAACGGATGTTAAGCGCGAAGTACGCGCCATGTATGGTGTCTCAGTTTTAAGTGCGGTAAAAAATGATTTGTCCACTTCCGTTCCGGAGAATTTAACCTTCAAGATGCATCACATTCTGGACAGCCAAATGCTGCTGACGACGACTAATTCCTGGCTGCAGTGAAGAGTGATCGGCACTTAACGACTCGAGAGTTGTGGAGCGCTTCAGCATTCATCATACAACCGATCGATTAAAAAGCTTGGAATGATGAAAAAGATCAATGTATAGATACCACACGAACTGATTGGAAAGAATATCATAGACCAGATTTTGATGTGAATCTCTCTTGAAACAAAACTCTCTAGATTCATTTCTGAAACGGATCATCATGAAAAATGGATTGTCTACGACAACATCAAGCGACAGAGATCATGGTCTGGACATGTCTTCAAAAATAGTGACGAAACTTGCATCCGCGGAACGAGATGCATTTGATGGGACTACAAAGTACTGTTCTTTGAGCTCTGCTCCCGCAGGGCCAAACGATAGATTCGAAGGGTGCTGCGCCCAGCTCGACAAATTGCGCTAGACAATGCAGGAAAAGCGGCCAGAATTGTCGAATAGAAAGGGTGTGGTCTTCCATTATAACAACGCCCAATCATTTCTTTCGAAAAAAATTGCAGAGCTTTGGCAAATAATGCAGCACCCACCATATTTGCCGAACCATGCACCGTCCGATTACTACTTGTTTCGCTCGCTGCAAAACAATCTTGATGATCAATGGTTCGACTCAATGGAGGCCGCCCGAAATCACATCGTTAACTTTTTCGCCTACACTCAAGGATTTTACGAGAGCGACGTCAAAGTTCTATCGAAGCGTTGGCAACAAGATCACAGTTCCGCGGATACAAATTAGTTTCGCCACTATTTTGAAAACTTTTATACTAAAAATCCGCAGAACTTTTCCTCTAACCTAAAATAACCTAAAATAATTTGCTATTAGGTGTACAATTTTGCTTCCGCCGTTTTTTTTCCGAAATTCGAGGCTTTATTGTAAAAAACTGGTTATACATTTATGATTCAAAATATTGTCCATCGCTGGCCTACTTTCTCCCATCTTTCGGGTAGCGTACGAATCCCGCGTCGAAAAAACTGGTCATCTTTTGAGGCTATCCACGAATCGATCCAATTTTTTACTTCTTCATAAGACCGGAAGTGCTGGTCAGCCAGGTCGTGTGCCATTGATCGAAACAAGTGATAGTCAGAGGGAGCAACGTCTGGAGAATACGGCGGATGGAGTAGGACTTCCCATTCCAACGTTTCCAAGTATGTCTTGACCACTTTCAAACATGGGGTCGAGCATTGTCATGCTGCAAAATCACTTTATCGTGTCTCTCGTTGTATTGCGGCCGTTTGTCTTTCAATGCTCGGCTCAAACGCATCAATTGCATTCGATACCGATCGCCTGTGATTGTTTCAGTTGGTTTTAACAGTTCATAATACACTACGCCGAGCTGGTCCTACCAAATACAGAGCATGACCTTGGACGTCAAAATCACTGTTCTTGAAGCGTTGAAATCACTCACGACACGTTCTTTCACTAATAACGGCCTCACCATAAGTATTTGAGAGCATTTGAGCCTCAGTCAGATTTCTTCATATTGAAGCAAAAAATTAAAACCTCCCGCAAATGACGAGAATTTGGCTCGTAAACTGACATTTTCAATCGAGAATAACTTTATGATGCAGATACAAATCGACTAATGTTTCTATGGGATTATGTTGACAGATGCCCAAGTTTATTGTATGACGTCTATGATCTATTTATTTCGACCACTACTTACCGCTAAAACTATCTATAGGAAAACGGTGGAAGCAAAGTTGTACACCTAATACAATATTTTTTTCTTCGAGAAGCACATATTCTTGTAAAGACAGTATCATTTGGATTTTATAATAGTATATTTTTCAAGAAGCATGTACTCTTAATAGCTTTATTTATCTTTTTTAACCTTCAATTATATCTCGTTTTAGTCTTGATTCATATGATTCATATGGTCCAAGCCATCCACAGCATTTTTAACTAGCTCTGTAATTAGCTCAAATCTCAATAAAAAATATTTTTTTTAATGAAATGCCAGAATGTATAGAATCGAAATATCAAAATATAAAAAGGTTTTGATAATAATTGAAAAAGTTATGCCAATAAATACTAAAGAACAATTTGTGAAGAGTGCAATAATCAATTTTTTTTTAAAATCATATCTACATAATAAAAAAAGATACAGAAGAGTGCAATAATGAGTTTTTTTTATACAGATAAAAATAAATAATAGAAAGACTGGAAAGAATACGGACAATAGGAGTCAAACGCAGAAGTTGCGCAAATATGAAGTGTGAAACTTCTTTATTCACTACCAAACGCGCTTACATGTTTCGATTCATTTTTGAATTCTTCTCAAAGACAAACTAACATAAATAAATTGTAAATAAAATTATCCTGTCATGATGAGCTCCCCTATCTCGAGAATTTAAATGCCAGAATTAATTGAGGTGGGATGAGAGTTGGTTCGCATGGAAGTCGTGCATTCCTAAGCAGGGGAGAAGGTGGAGTGGAAGTCGCTTCGCGTGGAAGTCGTGCGCCCCTAAAGGGGCGGAGGTGGGATGGGAGTCAATTCGTGTGGAAAATTGTATTTCCTTAATATTTCCTTAATCGATCCGAATTTTAATCGAAAATATTGTCGAAGAAATATTATCAAAAGAACGTTTTTTTCATTTCCCGAAATTGAAATATAGTTTTTATTTCTTACATAAAAAACAACTTATATGTAAAATTTCAGATCAATCGCGAGCGGAGATCATTCGGATCACCCATAAAGGAGGAGGACTCCATAAGGGCCGATTTCGGCAAATCCAATTTCACGAAAATCTATATTTTGAGGTCCATTACATTCAATTCGAGTGATTCGAGCTTAAATGGAACGATGGAGTTATCATATTTATTCGG
This sequence comes from Atta cephalotes, assembly GCF_000143395.1. Taxonomy (NCBI): domain Eukaryota; kingdom Metazoa; phylum Arthropoda; class Insecta; order Hymenoptera; family Formicidae; genus Atta; species Atta cephalotes. The sequence goes on along the minus strand of NW_012130124.1, from coordinate 1,218,312 downwards.
AAATCAATATTTTAAATTTTAAATGTATTTTTATATTTTATTCCTCTTTCGATTCATCCGTTTCGGACCAAAGAGCTGCATCCATTTCATATTCTGGATAAGCATCATGTGGAATTGAGATATATTTTCCATATATTTGAACAACGGACATTAGAATAATAATAAGTAGAGTCTGGATGTTTGTGCACGATCATGGAACGCGCGCAAATGAGTCGAGTGTTCGAGTACTTGTTGAAATGAGATAGCAATCAGCTAGTGTATGACTTACTCAATAAAAACAAAGTGCATAGCGTTTGTGTCGTGATCGTGCTTCAATGTCCACGGGCCATAATAATAAGATAAAAATAAATACACTGCTCGAAAAATCCACAAAAGAGAAGAGATTCGATAATTCGAGATTTGAGAACTGTAATCTCAAAATGACATTATGGCATGATAAATAAATGGACAATTATATGATTTTTTAAAAAGAAATGTATATTGCAAAATACCAGTGTTTTCGTAGTTTCAAGCGCGCGCGCACACACACTCGCACACACACACACACACACTCATTTGCTAATAGTTTATACATAAAGGATAAATATTGGATACATAAAGGATTTTTTCTGGGAAATTTATTGGCATGTATAGTTTAACTTAAAAGCATCGGCATTAGATGCATAAAGAATTGAGAAAACTCTGCCATTCCAGAATAATTCAAATTATTTTCCAATACGATAATAATATTAATTTCCGAATAAATATGGCAATTCAATCACTCATTTAAGAAATCATTCGAATTGAATGTAATTTGACCTCAAAATATAGATTTTCGTCAATTTGGACAAAATTTGAAGGGGGCCAAAATTGGCCCTTATGGATCAATTTTGATCCTTTTCCTCCTCCTCCTGTTACCCATTTTTGATCTTTCGTGTGGGATTGCTAATCTCTCATCGGGCTTCCCTGGTGGCGCATTTAGAGAATGCTTATCGGTTTGCCGGTGGGAGCTGAGGAAATAAAATACCTGAAGTGGATCAAAACTAGCAACAGATAAAATTAATGCGGAGTGTATTACCCCAGATGGTAGCCCAGACGATAGCCCGGAAAATTCACCTTGGTCTAATACTGAATGTTATAAAAAATAAAGAGACAAAATTGCAACCATTGAGAAAGTCTACCATCGGGAGCAATCATGTTCCCAATCATTCAATGGAAACATATTAAGCATAAAAGATACTGGAATAGAGAAAAGTCATTCAAAAAAAGAGGTTGAGAAATACTCCCTCTATTGGTATTAAATAATTAAAAATAGATGAATATTGGTTAGCTGCACCCATACTAATAATAAACCGATTCAAAAAAAATGATAATGAATCTGAAAACTTGGCAAACTTCCACCTACATTTGTAGATAGAATCTGCAATATACAGTCCCTCACACAATTGCTAAATGATACAGTAGATAAAGATTATGAAATTAAAAATGTTACAGAATGAATAAGTCAAAATACACAATCAAAAGTTACGTAGGCATATACAGCAATACTTAAAAAATTACAATTAAAGAATACAGAATTCGATATCTACAAAGTAAAACAAGAGAGAAGCTATAAAATAGTTCTAAAAAATATACATCACTCTATAAATCTAGAAGATTTAAAACTAGTTATTGAAGAATTGGGCTATACAGTAACGAATATATGGAACATTTAATAAACAATAACCAAAAAACTCCTAACTAATCTTTATTAAATTTAAACCCAACTTAAATAACAAATAATTTATAAAGTTAAATATCTCTTTCAATTGTATCATATTTAAACATCATAATATAAGAAGGAAATTCTCCAATGCGCAAATTATCAGCGATATGGATATACATATTGTCATTGTATAGCAAGATGCATAAATAAAGTTAATGCATTTCACGTGATGGAAACCCATTCGGCAAATTATAGGGTGTAATGTTTATAAAGAGTTACAAAATGCCAAATATCCAAAACGAAGAAAATATAGAAGAAAATACAAAATTATGTAATGGGTACAACAGTTCAAAACACACAAAATAATATCAAAAAAATAATATAAAACAGTAGTAAATAAAAAATCTAAAATAATCTAAGTACATGCGGCTAAACAATGTACACAGAAAATGATGTCACTCTTAGCCAACTTCATTAAAAACAAAATATAAATCAAACAAATAACACAAAGGACATGCTAGTAATGCTTAAAGAGATAGTGAACCAATTAAATTCTATGACAAACTTATTAACAAGTTATGTTGACAAAATGGCACATTCGATGCCTTCAAAAACAGGTCTCTGGAATATCAATGATCTCTCACAACACCTTCATGAATTGAAGGTGTTCAATTTAATGACACATAAGGCCAAATAATATTGACTGCAATTTATTGTCCATTGAAGTATGCGTTAACAGAAAATTTTGTAAATATAAATTAATAGTAGGCGATTAAGAGCAAAATTAGATGCAATTATTAGAGCGTTATAGTTAACAAATATTTCATAGAAGTCTTATATATAATTAGACAAAAATCGGACATTTCGGCTCCGTTCGAGCCATTCTCAGCGATGTCCAAATATTAAAAATTGTTTGCAATGATTAGGTCCAAGAGAGCAGCCGAGAGAGCCTCTTCAACATTTGAGAAGCATCATTGTTAATTAGTTGTTTAGCTAAGTGAGCACTAAAGATTGACGTGAATTAGAATTAATAGTGATAAAAATGTATAGAACTAATCAAAAAACTCATCAGCTGCAAACTATGAACCATATATCAAATATTATAGAAAAATGGATAAAGAAGAATCATTAAGACGACCATTGCACAAAATACGTTGAATGATAGTTACAACATAATAAGTGAGATTGTAAAATAACAAACAGATTGTCCTTACAATCTGTATGAAAGTTTGTAAATAAATACAATCTGTAAATAAAGTCATAAGTTAAAATTGTATATAGATAGTCAACTTTCAAACTTTATTTGTTAATTTTTTTAATGAAGCAGTTAAAACCTATAGGAGGTCACTCAGGGTCATGACCGTGACATTATGTCAAAGTTATTGAAATCGATAAGATCGTTCATTTTCTAAAATTTTACCAAAAATTTTTTTTTGGTACCTGCTAATCATCTCTTAAAAACATTTTCATCTAGCCACGAAGATTGGAATTCCTTAATCTAAATGTTTCTTAATTGCTCTTTTCAGCTCTGACGGCGTGCATTTTTCCTACACTGGCTACACTATTATGTTCACTGCCTCATTGACGCATATGCGTCAAAAATTCGTCCCGTCTAACAACACTGTAGAAACCCTCTGATCAGAGTCTGACCACCTAAAGTAGCCGTCATTTTTCATCGAAATTATGTGAGAGAAAAATCGTGCTCACTCTTCATTTCACTCTATAGTGGCAAGTAACTACAGTGTAAGTTGCGTTCTATAGAGACGCTATATAAGCATTATAATTTTTAATAATGAACATTTTGACATGTTCAAGTGACTAGCTCGTGATTACGATTAAAATTTAAAAACGTAAAAATTTTTAGTAGTGTCTAATAATAAATATTAGTAGCAAGTTCATGGCCATGCATTTAAGTATAATGTAAAAAGTATAATGTAAAAAGTATAATGATTTCGCATCACGTTCGAAGGATATATAGAGGTAAAATAAACACTTATATTAATTCCAAGCTGTCAATTGGGCTTATACTCAGAAGTCCAATCTTTATTGAAAAAATGATAATCTCGGATGCTCGCAACTCGCTGACTCAAAAAAAACACGGAGCGATCTCGCGCTGGGCGTCCATTTGGCGCGAGACACTATCGTATCTTTTGATAACTTTATCCTTGTTAATGAAATAAATCATAAGTTTCCAAATAAATCTTTCTAGGATATGGTAAACCGCTTGAAAAATTGTCCTTTTAACAAATTTAATTTATGTTTTATTCCTCGGTCGAGGAAATGATCGAATATATGGTAGATATTAGATGTACAACTTTGCTTTCGTCGTTTTTTTTCCGAAATTCGAGGCTTTATTGTAAAAAACTGGTTATACATTTATGATTCAAAGTATTGTCCATTGCTGGCCACTACTTTCTCCCATCTTTCGGGTAGCGTACGAATCCCGCGTCGAAAAAACTGGTCATCTTTTGAGGCTATCCACGAATCGATCCAATTTTTTTACTTCTTCATAAGACCGGAAGTGCACGGTCAGCCAGGCCGTGTGCCATTGATCGAAACAAGTGATAGTCAGAGGGAGCAACGTCTGGAGAATACGGCGGATGGGGTACGACTTCCCATTTCAACGTTTCCAAGTATGTCTTCCAAGTATGACCACTTTCGCAACATGGGGTCGAGCATTGTCATGCTGCAAAATCACTTTATCATGTCTCTCGTTGTATTGCGGCCGTTTGTCTTTCAATGCTCGGCTCAAACGCATCAATTGCGTTCGATACCGATCGCCTGTGATTGTTTCAGTTGGTTTTAACAGTTCATAATACACTACGCCGAGCTAGTCCCATCAAATACAGAGCATGACCTTGGACGTCAAAATTCTTGAAGCGTTGAAACCACTCACGACACGTTCTTTCACTAATAGCAGCCTCACCATAAATATTTGAGAGCATTCGATGAGCCTCAGCCGCAGATTTCTTCATATTGAAGCAAAAAATTAAAACCTTCCGCAAATGACGAGAATTTGGCTCGTAAACTGACATTTTCAATCGAAAATAATTTTATAATGCAGACACAAATCGACTGTTTCTATGGGATTATGTTGACAGATGCCTAAGTTTATTGTATGACGTCTATGATCTATTTATTTCGACCACCACTTACCGCTATCTATCGGAAAACGGCGGAAGCAAAGTTGTACACCTAATAGATTAGCCTCTCAGGAATGTCTAAATAAAATGAATGAGCCAATTAATACAGTTTTATTGATAATTTCTCCATTGTTAGTTTCTTTTCGAGCTTCCAGTTGGAGGAATTGAATATGATAATTAAATCCTTAAAAATAAAAAGATCTGCGGATTCAGATTTACTTAATAAATACTTAATTTCTATTCTTCCTCCAATAGCGGTGGAGATTCTTTTAATCTCATTCAATCAGATGATGAACTGTGGAATGTTCTCAGATCAATGGAAAGAATTTGATACTATCCTAATTGTTAAACCAAAAAAGGTCTGCGATCTATCTCCTTGGTATTATGCATGTCAAAATTAATGAAGAGATTAATAATTTCTTGATAAATTTGAGCGCTTTGTTGAGCTAGAAGACTTACTCTCTGATTCTTAATTTAGTTTTCACAAAGATCGTTCTTGAAGAGTCATCTTTTGAGGGCACTATTCCTGAATATAAAGGGAGCATATAATGTCAATATAAACAAAAAATATATGAACATATATGTATAATAAGTCAAATAAAAAGAGAATCCCTAAAGTTTATAAAATATATTTCAAATATTTCTTATCTCCGAGAGCGATTAAGTTTTACCACGCTAATTCTTTCCGAGATGAAAGCGTCATTTATAGGGGACCAGAGATCGGTTGTAAGTCCTTTTTATTTTGTTTAATATTTATATTAGTGATATCTTTTATACGACTGCTTCTCTATTCAGTTCGCGGATGATTGTTATTTTCTTAAGAAGCTTGGATTCTAACACCATTATGGAAAACTTAATCATAACATTTGAAAATGTTTATATTTGGCTAATCATTAGCTTTTCGTAGAAGTTAACAAAACCCAATTTATTATTTTTCATCGTATTATAATAGAAAATATGTATCTCCAGAATACATATACAAGAATAGAATATCCTTTAACAGCACAATTAACACTCAAATTCCACTGATGTGAATTCGCAAAAAGTTCAAACTGATCTCTCGGTCATCTCTCGGCGAGTTAATGTGTCGCTCTTTCTCCACTATGCAAACTTGTTCAATTCTTGTTGTGTATAATGCAAGCGTTCCCATGATCTTATGATCATAACTTCTTAATAAAAGCAGCGACTACGAAACTTAGAGCGAATTTGCATCTGTGTGGCATTAATGAATACAGAATCGTGCTTATAACATTTTAAAAGATTATAATCCTCGGCAAAGTTTTTATCAAATCTTAATTAAAAGTAAGTATTTTTATATATGTTTTTATTATAAATTATTAAATTTTATGAAAAATATATAAATTTTATTATTTTTCATGCAGAACTTTTTCTCTATCGTCCCTTGTATTTATATTTATAAGTAAATAATTTAAGTCTATAAATAATTTTAAAAAGTACTTCAATAAATTCATCAGAATAATAATAAAAGCAAATTTTTGAACTTAAATAATTAATTTTTCAGCCACCTAGCAGAACAAAGTAGATAATGTGCGAAATTTGAAGGCAATACTGCAGTTCCTCGAACAGGATGATGTACGTAAAATTTTGAAAATTGACATACCAGTTCGAGAATTGTGAACTCCTTTAAAAGAGAATACACGAGACGATATAATATTTGCAAGTCAGATGCCAATGGGGATACGCGATTAAGGTGTCCAAATTGTTTGAAGTGCATTTGTGATGAACATCGTTCTGGTTTATGCATATAGTGTGCAATAATAATAGATTAAATCGTCTTTACTTGCCACTATCTTACTTTTAACTTTTAATTTCGCATTAAAAATATTTTAAAGACAATATTTTTCTTCACACATATATCTATTATCTTTCATTTATTTTCCTTCTAAAAAAGGTCAAACTTCAAGCTGATAGAAAAAATATTTCTTTTTATTTAATTTAATTTCTAATTTTCCCTTACATATATATTTTGTTAATAGTAAAAACTGATATAAATAATTGTATTCATGTAAAAACAAATATGATTAAATAAATAAAAAGTCATATTTTCAAAAATGTTTAAAAGAATTTTATTTTTCATCATCAAGATAAATCTTTCGTACAATTTGAATTTCACCATTGAATTTCCTACAAAATTTTCCATAGAAAACACATATTTTAATTTATTTTTGCTCTATATTTTCATAACAAAATTAATGTTTAAAGACGCAATAGTCAAATTCGCATCAGTGATTACAGATGCACGATCGGGGTGTGGAATTTGGGGGTGAAATATTTAGGACTTGTCCTAATATTTACACTGATCTAAGATGAAGGACATTTTTTATCTAAGAAATCGATTGGCTAAATATGTAAACATAGCATTCACAATTTTGAAGATAAGAAAAAATGTTTAAGATAAAAGTGGAACGGTTTCAAAGGAGACATTTTGGTCATTTTCTTCTAGATGGAAACGTCAAAAAGATATGAAGGTCTTCATTTTTAAAATAGAATTATATGATTTTTTTATATACATTTCACAATACGATTCCTCTCATTATTCTGCATGTGAAAGTATTAAGATATGACTATCAAGAAATTAATAGTTTACGAGTTATGTAACATTTTATGTCAATATATCTTACAATAAAGTATAAAATATCTTATAAACTGGTTTTTTAATATCAATACTTTTATATGCAGAATTAGAGGAAACAGATTAATTAAAAAAAAATCATACACTCCAAAAAAGTGGATGTGACCTTGAAATCTTCGAAGAGCCTCCACACATAGAAAAAATTATTGTATTTCTCTTGATGTTATACAACTTCAATAAATATATTATTTCATATCTCTAAAAATAATAGAGATATTCAAGGTGAACAGAGTATACAGGGTAGGGTAATAACTTTGTCCACCTTGAATATCTCCACTATTTTTAGAGATATGAAAATAAGTGTAAATTAATAATAAAATGTGTGTGTGTGTGTGTATGTGTGTGAGACTCAATACGAATAAAATCAACAATAAATAAGAAAATAAATTAGAAGGGCTACGAGTCAGATAAATCGTTTTATATTTAACAAGTAAAAAATAATCATTGCAAACATAAACATTATAAACATTACAAATAAACCAGATGTTCTGATGCCGCTAATCGGGTCATTATCAATGTTCATGAAAAGTCGTTATATAAATTAATCATCTGGTAAAAAAACTTATAAAAACATAATTGGATGCTAAAATTATGAAATGTGAATGAATGAAATTATGAATATGTATAAATAATTTACTGTCTTATATCTATGCTAGTTCCATTAGTTAGAGTATATATCCGTGATGATGATGTCAATTGCTGAATAAAATGTTTAAGTTGGTAGTTGTTTTGTGTACAACAATATTTGTAATAATAATAAGCCATCGTTTTGTTAATACTCTAAATTGTAAAATATAATTATTTGTAAATTGAAAGACGATAACTTTAAAATAATGTGTGCCATTAAGTTAAATTATAATTTAATCGTTATTAAGATGTGTGTGTGTGTGTGTGTGTGTGTGTGTGTGTGTGTGTGTGTGTGTGTGTGTGTGTGTGTGAATGATACCATGTAGATTAATAATCGTTAAATTAAATATTGTATATTAATATTATATGTTAAATTATAATTTAGTCGTTACTAGAGCAGGATAGAGTTCCAAAAAGGATTTTCTTGTCGATTGACATACTACTGTATTTTGATGCCCTGATTACGAATATGATAATGAAAATTGCCGATAAGGTCATTTTTAAAATCAAATATTTGTCAAAAAACAATTTTTTTCACATTTTTCGTGCATTTCGCGTGAAAAGTCGTGCGCTTCTAAGCAGGAAGGATGGGATGGGAGTCGCTTTGCGTGGAAATCCTGCGCCCCTAAACAGGGGGGGAAGTGGGGTAGAAGTCGCTTCGCATGAAAATCGAGCGCCCCTAAGGAAAGGAGGTGGGAGTTACTTCGCATGAAAAGCCGTAAAGAAATTGTACGTCTTATCCAACTTTCAGCACGTACTGACAAGCATGTTGAATAATGACGCTTAGCCAGATTGCGCGGCAAATGACCATCAAAATGATCTTGTCGGTAATTTTTCATGATCATATTTGTAATCAGCACAAAATACAGCAATACCAAAATACAATAGTATATCAATCTACAATAAAATCGAAGGGTTCATCCTTTCAGAACTTCATCCTTAGAACGTATATGTCAATACAAATACCTAAAGTGACATATAAATTTAAAATTTTGTCCAATGTGAGTCAAACGATAAAATGCAATACAATTTTGTCGATAGAAATAAAAGTAAGCAATAATGCGATAGAACTCGTTCTTTGTTAATCTGTGTTTCGAGACATTATAAATTAAAATAATTCAGAAAAACAGATAGAACAAATTTTTTTGAAGAAGTAGGAATCGAAATTAGATAGGAGAATGGAAATAGGAATAAGAGGAAGAGGTAAAGAAGGAAAGGGAACTATGAAAGAGAGAGGGACTGTATAATTTAGAGATATGTTTCGGGCAAAGATTCCTTATTAATTTGCTTATTTCTGTCTTTTTATGTGAACCATCTTTGATATTAGTTTCTAATTGTAAGAGGGTAAGAGGGTTAAAAATTTTTACATTCCACTTCATCATTCCATTTAAAATTATGGATTCGTACGATGATCAGTAATGACAGATGGAGAACCTGTTTTTTTCCATTCGATTACGAAATTGTACTGTGTTTTATCATTTGACTCTCATTGGACAAAATTTGTTGTACAAAGTTATAGGTATTTATATTGATATACACATATTCTAATAGCGATTAAATTATAATTTAATATATTAATATATACTATGTAATTTAACAGTTACTAATCTACATAGTATTATTCATATATATCTTAATAGTGACTAAAAATTATAATTATAATTAAATTATAATTAAAAAATTATAATTTAATTTACAATAGCAAACATTATTTTAAATTTATTGACTTTCAATTTACAAATTATTATATTTCACAAATTAGAGTATGTTAAGATATTGATGGGAATAGAAAATAAAAGTATTAAGTAGTTGCAGAAAAAACATAAAAATTTGTTCAATCGACAATTATAAATCCAGGATAGGAACGAATAAATAAATCTACAGCGTCGATAACGTCTACCAATGCGCATCTCTAGACCTATGTACTACAACAGAATATTAACAAAACGATGGCTTATTATAAATGCTGTTGTGTATAGGACAACTATCAAGGATTTAAATATTTTACTCAGTAATTGATACCATCACGAATGTACCACTCTTAATATAATTAGCATAATGATGAACATAGATGAGCATAGATATGAGATAGTAAATTAATTTATACATATTTATAATTTTAGAATCCAATTATTATATTATGTTTTTATAAGTTTTTTACCAAATCATTAATTTATAACGAGTTTTTCGTGTACAATAACCCAGCGTTGAAATGTCTGGTTTATAATGTTTATGTTTGCAATGATTATTTCTACTTGTTAAATATAAGACGATTTATCTGGCTAGTAGCTCTTCTGATTTATCATTGTTGAAAATAATGTAATTACAAAAAATGTACGTTATATCAAGAAAATTATAATATACAATACTCTTCATAAGTTTGGGAACATTCTACGTTTTTCAGGTTAAATAATTATTTAATTGAAGACGAAATAAAAGTACATACATATGTACTTTTATTTAGAATGTATGTATCTAACATATGTATATATGTATATATGCAATAGTATTTCATCTTTTTTCAATTAAAGATTTAATAACATATTATTAAAATGGAATTTTAATTAAAATGTGATTCATAAGAAATTTGATTCTTATGGGACCATTTTACAATTTTTACGGAGTATGAAATCAACTTGCGACTCAAATTAGTTTATAGAAACTTTTATAGAAATCGTTAAATTACAATTAAATGACAATATATATATATATATAAACAATAGACCGAAATTTAATCTTGAGCATTTCGCTATGAAATGATTACTGTGATTTGCTATGATTGTGTGTATAAGCTTATAGATGTTCTAGATAAATATTTATCGTCATTTAGACGTCTTACGAAATATTTAAACCAAAAACATGTATAGATTGCTGTCATGTAATGGCTTTCCTGTAAAACGTAGGGTATTCTCAAACTTATGGAGGGTATTGTATGTTGATAATAATTTTTCTAGGTAAAAGCGCTTTGGAGTTTTCAATTTCCATTTTTTAAATAGCATACTTTTTTAATCTTTCAAGAAGAATACCATAATGTGTTCTCTCCGATTTGATTGAATTTTATATGTATAATAATTCAGCCCTACGATTAATTTGTGGTAAAATTATAGAATGCGGTTCTCAAGCATTTCCGAGAAAAACGCATTTAAAGATTGACGTGTTGGTAATGTGCCGAGCGGTAATGAACGAATTGGCAAGAAGCGTGATACGTAAGACATCCAGACTACAATGCTGCGTATCGCGTAATCGCTGATTCAATTTTTCACTTTTATTTTTTTAGAGATCATTGAAATTGTCTACAAACTCCTACACACTAAATTTAAAAAGTGTATATTTAAAAAAAATGGTGACCTTGAAATTTTCGAAACGCCTCCACCGTAAAAAAATTATTACTAGCATATATTATGGTCTTCTTGATACCATACAATTTGTGTAATTACAATATTTTCGAATCTCTAAAAATAGTGGAGACATTCAAAATAGATATTCAAAATTATTGTCCCAACCTGCATATATCTATATATGTATATACATATGTATCGAGTGTTTCGAGATCACTAGTACTACTCTTTTATCTTCGCAGAATAAGATCCAATCATAAAAGTATTCAAACAAAAGTTGAGTTGGTACTCTCCCAAAAATCGCAATTTTTTTCAATAATGAGCAAAAATAGTTATAAAAAGATATGTATGCAATGATTTAAGAGGGAATTGTGGTTTTATAAGTAAAAATTTATTTAAAAAATGAATAAGATAGTTTAATTTTTTACTTAAATATCATGTAAAATCTTTTAGCATCTATGCTTCAATTGTTTCATTGTTCAATTTATAAATATAAAGATCCTTCTCGCGACCTTACGCAAATGAGATCCACCTCATCTCTCCTCTGCTAAAGAGCGTACGACTTTTCATTCAAGTACAACTTGCTTCCCGTGGAAAGTCTTGCGCCCTTAGGTAGGGAGAAAGGAAGGATAGATCTTGCTTTGCATAGGAAATCAAATGCCTTTTAATAGAGAGAAATAGGGGGAGGAATAAAGTGTCCATGCATTTTTTTTCATTTTTGCGAATGTTTTATTCTGGTCTCACGCTAATATCAGAGAGAAACCTGAAAGAGCACATAAGGGTTTTTTTTCTGTAACTTCAAAATGCTCTCGCGTACTACTTCTGAAGAAGTAGATGTAAATTACACAATAATATCCATTTTTTTGCAAGGCTCCTAATGGAAATAAATTGTTGAAATTGTTGAAATCTCTTTGATTTGGTAGATTTATTTATTTATTTTTTATTTATTTTTTTTAGTTATTTTAGCGATTTATTTCCAATGTGAATATTTTGCATGATGAGTATGAAGACGTTGTTCACAATTCAAACGCTCGACTAATAATTATTAATCATTATTAATCGAGCGTTCGTATTGTGAATAACGTCTTCATATTTATCATCTAAGATATTTACATTGAAAGAAATCTTTTTTTTAATTCAATATTGATTAAGTGATAATTCAGTGCTCTTCCGATACGTCGAATCTGCCAATTTGATGTACATCTCCGAATAACATTGGACACAGTCTTCGTAATGTGATCTTGCGGCTAACTATTGTTCTTTTATTACTATCTTACTGAAGAGGATCGAAGCGAGGATCGAAACGGTTATCACTTTTGATTAATAAAGATCATATCATACCAATATCCTTTTAATCTTAATTCATAAATTCAATATTGTTTGTGCACATAATGCATTGAGTATTGCACTATCGTTTGATCTATACATCTATACGAATTATAAAACTTTTTTTAAGGAAACATCTATTTTAGGTGACAGCTCTACGAGTTGAAAAAATATGATTAACTTTTTTTCTAATTTCAATATAAAGTTTATTACAGCACTCTCAAATTTTGCGTCTATTTTAAATCCTGTACAAGGATTTTTGATTCCGTTGAGTAAATTCGGAGATTCATATTAATCTGTAAAATCCCGACAATTTGACCACTCCAGCATCCTCTTAAAGATTCAACTTCGACTGGCATAGATTTCTAGTTTATCAATTGTGTTCTCACATATAGATACAATCTAAAATAAGATTCTAATAGTTATTCTACAATGTGCTTTTTGTTTTCTGTTTTTTGCTTTTTGTTACTTTTTACATCTTGTCGTTTTGCTTCTTATCTGGTTTTTTGTTTTATATCGTGATAAAAGTTAATGAATTTTAGAAGAACAAGAAACACATAGTAAGAAATACAATTGTCGATAAAATGCAAAGGAGCAGAAAGCAAAAAACAGGAAACAAAGAGCACATTGTAGAATAGGTTTTATTGAATACGAAAAAAATGCCATTTAAAGCCATTTTTGGAACCGCTTATAGCGGACTTTGAATCTATTTTCTAACGAATATCAAATTTTTTGAGCAAATGACACTCATCTTATTTTATTTAATAGGAGATAGGATATTATAACTTTTAACCGTTATTTTTTTTAAACTAATTGGACATCTGGGTAACTTCCCTTGTAAGTGATCACTGTGCTTTCAATAGAGTTTAGTTAGAATCGTTTAATTTGATATCATATTTATTATTATTAAGTGTACCTCTATTGATTTACGAGATAAAAAAGAATGGCTACTTACAAGGAGACATCTTGTATAGGTACATGTATAAACATGCATACGCGCGTACGCACGCCATGTCCGATAAAACCATAACAACATGTTTAAGGGTAGATTCTTGAAATCATTTTAAGACAAAAATCCAAATATTAAAATATCGAGATAATTTTTGAATTGTACGCATTTAAAGTTATCAAATTATATCATTTAAAATTAAATTTCATGCATTCAGATATGATACAATGCAAAGTGCCAACCACATCTGAACTTTAGGCGATATAATTCGCTAAATGCTTATAGTTTCAAAACTATTATAGTATTATACTTCGACATTTTGATATAAAGGTCTTCATCTCAAGATAATCTCAGGAATCTAATCTAAGTAGCGATCTATAATATATTCGCTGCAACAGCAAAAATGTGACTATACGCAGGAAAAAGATTAGTCAACGCAGCTAAAATAGCTGTGGCAGTTAAAATGTCTTTATCATAGGAACAATTAATGTTGTTGTTATCAAAGCTGCTCAATTTATCATCTGCTAAAATTTAAATGCTGCAGCGAAAAATATTCGCTATTAGAGTAAAATGATGTTTAGCTAAATATATTAAGCTAATTTCTTTTTGCAACAGAAACTAATATTTGCAAGATTGAGAATTTAAGCTGACATTATGCTATCACTTTTAATTCTAGTTATCAAATTTCAATTCTAGTTATCATTCTAGTTATCAAATTTGACATTTTTTACAGGAGTACTTTTGTATCAACTATTGCATTTAAAAATATATTGATACACGAAAAAAATGTTGTATTAACAGCATTTGTCAATATTAATCTATTCAACATTCAATAACAGTATTAATGAAATAAACATTTTTTTAAAATAAAAAAAATGATAACATATTTGTTGCATTAATTGTAAATTAACAAGATTATTTTCAATTAGATGTTATTAATTTATTTTTTTTCTCTGTAGTATTGAAAGTCTATAATTCATATATTATATCACGTATATATTACACATTTCAATGCCACATTTCTAAATACTGCCAATAATTATCAGATCTACTTGTAAGATAATGCAGGCTTATTTAATGAGACAAAGATAGGAGAGAAATCCAATCTCCATTCATTCGTTTCGTCTCGTTAAATCAAACATGTGTCAAATCTGGATAAAAAAATAAAAAATTATAATAAAATGTATTATCAATTTATGTATTGTAATATAAGAAGACATACATAAAAAAGGCTTATTATGTCCTATAATTAATATGTTCTATTAGTTTATATTAAAGGATCCATAATAAATACATGAAATAAACTTTTGATACAGACCCAATAAGCCAAAGTTATATGTAAAGTATCTGTTAATTGTAATTTCAAACAAAGAAAGGACTCTTAAAATTAAAAATTGTTAGAAAAATAGAGCAAATGAGAATACGATGCAGTATTTGGTGCGCAAAGTTCACAAATAAATCATATAATTAATAAATTAAAACAAAAATATATTTAGCTTGCTTAAAAAATTGAACATTTCAATCACATTTGGGATCATCCTCAGCGATGTACAAAGAATTAGAATAGAGAATGCCGATTGACTTGGCTTTGGAGAATATTTGTAATAGATAGATAGCTGAGTATTTCTAGTGGCTGTAACATCCTCAGAAATGAATTGATAATTGCTTTTCAATTAGTTTTAAATTCAATTTTTTCTTATTTGGAGATAATATATATAAACAAACTTTTGGTTTGTTTATGTAATGGGTTCTGCTTTAACTCCAGTGATTGCAGATTTAGTTATGTAAAGTTTGGAAAGTAGAGCTCCACATATTTTGAGATTCTCTATCTCGTTTTATGTAAGATACATAGATAACCATAAGATAAGATTGCCACGCTGGTACCTTCGAACATGACTTGTTAATAATTCTTAATATTTTCAACTCGTTTCAATTGAGACTTCAATTTATTATTGAAATTGATGATAACTTTTTGCATTTTCCAAATGTTAATATTTCCAATAACAATAATGTCTTAAGATTTGATTGGTTCCATAATTCAAATCCACCTTCTCAGATAAATATTTTAATTATTTATCTGCACTTCCAATCTTGCAAAAGAAGGATATTAAATGTTGTATGTCAGATTACTGATAAGAAGATTGCGATGCAACTTATGTTGGTCAGACTGGTAGGAAATTATAAATCAGAATTTCTGAATACAAAAATCATTAATAGAAATACTATCTGTCAATCAGTTATCATTGATCATAGATTGCATTGTAATTACGAATTCGATTGGCAGAATGTTAGGATCTTAAACATTGAAAGATTTTTAAGCAAACCTTTGACGTCAGAGAAATGATTTTTATAAAATTACAAAATAACCTAAATTTACAGTCTGACATGGATTGTTTAAATCATATACTGGCATTCTTAGCGAGTTATAAAATTGTATTTATACGATCTTTAATTACTTACAATTGTAATTTACATCTATTAATTTTAAATATTCTTTTTTTATTTATATTATTTTATCTTGATGTTCTTAATTTATAATGATTCTGATTTTAACTGTTAACATCTTTCTAACACCTAGTCTTTGTTCTTAATTTTTAATATTATCTGATTTGTGTAATTATTTCGTTCGTTTTATGTGTTCCTTGCACTCTTGCCTGCAGGTGAGTTTTTGCTTCATTTGTTTTAAAAAATTTTTCTTTTTGTTCCAACCTGATGCTTCTTAGGTTTCTTTGAAATCATCATCGGCTTGTGAACCTCATTGAGTGATTTTGAATTTTTTATTTGAACTGGGACTCGCCTGTTATGCAAAACTGTAAGAAATCTCCATTCTAATTCTTTGTATATCGCTAAGGATGGCTCCAAATGTGTTGAAACATTCGACTTTGTAAGCAAACTAAATATATTCTTGTTTTAATTGAATGATTTGTTTATCAATTTTGCACACCAAATACCCCGCCATACTCTCATTTGCCTTATTTTTCTAACATTGTAATTTCGTACAATATTACAATTGATTGTACTAGAGAATAAATAGCGGCTAAGATAATGAAGAATAACTGCCACTCGTAGCAATTCTATTAAGTATCCTTTTAATTTTAACTCATAAAGTTGAATGTCGACAGCAAATGTATTTTATCTTTAATAGCCAATTTTTAACAATAACAGTAAAGTTGAACCAGCAACTGACATTTAGCTGATATTATTAAATTGGTGTAAAAATAATGTCGGTTTTTATTGTTTTAAATTTTATCGCTTTACTGTACATTCAACTATGTTCATGTTGAACCATTTTTACATACATACTCACAAGCGCAGATTCCGCTGTGTTCATTGTGCTTATAATTTGTTTTTTCATCATTCTTTCTTCATCATTTGTTTTCTGTATTACTTTGTGTTAAATTACTATCATTATTGTTAAAAATGGAAAAGAAGCAATTTCGAGCAATTTTTTTATACGAGTTCAAACTAGGCTTTAAAGCAGAAAGTCAAAAAATGAATGAAGCATTTGGCCTGGAAACTACAAACGAATGGATAATACAATGATTTTAAAAATTTCGTAACAGAGATGAGAGCCTTGAAGATGAAAAGGGACGCGGACGGCTTGTAATCATTGACAACAGTTAAAAACAATTATTAAATCGACTTCATTAAAAACCACTCGAGAGGACTACCCAGGAACTGAACGTTGATCACTCTACAGTTGTTTGTCATTTAAAACAAATCGAAAAAGTAAAAAAGCTCGATAAATGAATTTCTCATGAATTGAACGAAAATCAAAGAAATCGTTATGCTCTTCAGAAATCTGTTCTGCTCTTATTTTGCGTAATAAAAATTACTCATTTCTTAAGCGCATTATAACATGTGATGAAAAATGGATTCTTTATGACAACAGGCGACGATTTGCTCAATAGTTGGATTATAATGAAATATCAAAACACTTCTCTAAGCCAAAATTGCATCAGAAGAAGATAATGGTGACCATTTGGTAATATTCAACAAAAATCATTCATTATAATTTTCTAAAAGCAGGCGAAACTATCAGAGAAGTACTGCGATTGACAAAATGCATCAGCGATTATAACATCAACATCTAGCACTAGTCAATCAGAAGGGATCGATTTTGTTGCACAACATTTATCCACACCACAATATAACTACATACAATAGCGACAATACGAGCAAACGAAGGGTTCAGTTTTGTTCTGTGCATGCATTGGCTGTAAAAAAGAGTATGGCTACTGTCATAGCATTAAAATTGTGACAATGATTGAGACACAATAAACTACAATTGAGAGCTGAATGAATATTGTGTATAATTACACATATTAAGATGAATAAAATAGATGGAATCTCTTGTATTTTTGGGTATCGAATTGATTCTTATCCACTCTATTCTCCGGATTTAGAATAAAACAAGAAATTATTGAAGCCTAATTCTGTAATTTTGCATGGAAATCTTTCTCGTTTCTTTTTTCATTTTTATATGGGGCAATTACTAAATTTCTCATTCGCTTTAAACAATTACGTAAATAATGCATTAATTCTGGTTGAAATTTGACCTGGAAGGATTTGAAGAGTAATACTTTCCAAGTTTCATATCAAATGAATTGTGATACCATCTCATAAAGATTTACCAGACTTATCGAACCATCCTCGTATTACAATGATTAAATAAATACAATTTTTCATTGTTTTATCGTTTTCTCTATCCTTATCCTATATTCTAGTACAAATTTGGATATATGTTGTACAAAACTAGAGCATAAAATGTCTTAAAGATTTATGTTATGGCGTCTTAAAGAGATCTTAAAAATGTTTTATGTTCCAATTTTAAACATTGTGCTATCTGAAATTGTCAAAATCAAATTGTAAATTGTTGACTTATAAATATCATGTTTCACATATTGTTTTATGATTTTATTTGGTTATTCCGGAAATATATTAGAAACAAAATAGACCTATATTAATATATACAGTAGTATATTTAAAATATATAGAATTTATCCGAATTTAAAAAACTTTACTTTATATGCAAAATATTACATCTTTCGATGCCATTCAAATTCAGCGATCCGTAAAACCTTCAACATAGCTAACAGTCACGTGACCACTGACATCACAGAAGTCAACAACTACTGTATGTAGTTATATTGTGTCTACACGTTGCACAATCGACTCTGTAAAAACTGAACTTGGCTACGAAATTTTGCCTCACTTAGCATACTCATTGACCTCTCACCAACTGCCTTCTATCTTTAAACATCTCGATCACTTTTTACAGGAAAAAATCTTCAATCAAACTGTTGCTGAAAACATCTTCAGAGAAATTCAGAGAATCAATTCTAGAGCCCCAGAATTCTATGCTAATGGAATAAAGAAACTTCTATCTCGTTGGCAAAAATGTGTAGATCCTAATGGTTCTTATTTCGATTAATAAAAGCTTGTTATGAATTTAGATATTTACATTTGAAGTTAAAAGTTAAAAATCGTTATTTTTGTAATAGCCTAATATTAAGTTCTTTTTTTGCGTGTAATATAATATTCTGCTAGTCTTAATTACAATTTGTTATTTAGCAATCACAGCTATTTTAGCTGTATTATATGCAAAAAAAAGGATTTAGTAATATTAGTTAAATATCAATTGCTGGTTCAAACTCTGTTGTTATTGATAAAAGTTAGCTTTTTATTGAAGATAAAATATATTTGCTGCCGATATCCAACTTTATTTTAAAATCAAAAGCGTACTTAAGTAAGCACCTATTTGTCACTATCTTAGCCGCGTAACCAAACATTCCATTCGCAATTGTTTCTGGAATGTTGCCGGTTGCCATTTTATTCTAATAAAAAATATTTTTCACTGCAGCGCTTAAGTTTTAACAGTTAATAAATTGAACTTTGGCAGTAATGACAGCATTAACTGTCCCTATTATAAGGACATGTTTTAACAGTCATAGCTCTATTTTAGCTGCGTTAACTAATCTTTTCTCTGTGTATAATAGTTATGCAATCAGTACGCCAGCTAATAGAAAAGTCAAAATGCAGCTACAGCTATTTTGATAGCTATATAGTTGTTGTGACAGTTAATAAAGAAGTCAAAATATAATCATAACATTTTTAACTGTATTGGTAACTGTACAGTCGCTAATAGCTAATAAAAAAGTCAAAATGCAGTCACGCCTATTTTTGGTTGTACACATATGATAATTTTATCGTCAAAATAGCTATTAACTGTAATTTAATTGTAATTTATGTGTCATAGCAAAGAGTAACATAAATTATTAGTTTTAGGTTAAATTTAGCATGTATCAGCGATGATTAAAAGGACTCATTCATTTAAGAGGCTTTAAAATTATTACTTAAAGATCTATGTATCGTTTTATCTAATCAGTGTACTTATGAATTTGCGTACGCGTTAGTATAATTATATGTACATTATAAATTGTAATAAGTTATCTTTAATTAATCAATAATTAATCTTTAAATTTGATCTAATTAGTAAGATCTAATTAGTAGATTTAAGTAAGATTTTAAGTAAGACAAAGATACCGGATTGTTACAAGTTCATTTCTATTTGTAAAAAAATATTCTTTCATTGTATTTTAAATATTTCTACATAATTTCAAGTTAAAAATTAAACTTTCATTAAATATTAATTTATACATGAAGATTCTGTTTATTAGTTTTTATTTTATTCAGATTATCACTGCTGTAACATATCGGCTGCTATGACAATCTCTTTACAGCAAAATAATCGTGCAATTGAATAACTGCAATATAATTTTCAAAGTTTAAAAATATTGTCCCATTTTTGTTACTACAATTTTATTAAAACGTTATAATAATTTTGTGGCGATAGTTATGCTAGACAAAAATGCTGCAGTGTAAGCTGCGACAACGTTATCGCAGACATTTTGAAGCTGCGTGATGGCTATAACAACTTTTCCGCAGCAAAATAATTGCACAGCCAAACGGCTGCGACATCGTCTTCAAAACCCAAAATTGTTGTCTCATTTTTGCTGCTACAATTTTGTCACAATGTCATAATGACGTTGTGGTAGTAATTGTCATAGACCCAAATGCTGCGATTTAAGCTGGGACAATGTCATCGCACGTTTTAAAGCTTCATATGTTGAGAACCTTAAACATTGTTATGGTTTTTACCGGACATCATATATATGTTTATATATGTGCGTATATATATATATATATATATATATGTATAGTTTATTAACCTGCATATATTGCTGTTGAGAAATTTGCTGCTGCATGTGCTGCTGTTGCTGTTGTGTCATATGAGGTGGTGCCATTACACTGCCCATTAAGTTCTATAAAAATGGGAATACATGTATTCTTTGTTCAAATTTACATTTTTTTTTCTATATGATTCGTATTATTCTTACATGAATTATTAATCTCATAAAAATAAAATATCTTCATATATTAATTCTTATACATTAGAGAAATAAAGAAAAATTTAGAGAACTTTTTGCATAGAATGTTTTACTTATTATATATTATTATATGATAAGCCAAATGATAGTCTTATTTCATTTATAGATGAATAATATATTAATCATTTATTAAATTTATTAATTAATATATTAATTTTTGTCTATGTACTAATACTTATGTCATGAGAACAAGTATACAGCTACGTCATAATTTCGAAAAAATTAGATTTGTCTTCTATAACATGTATTTGAATCTTTTTTTAAGTTCTACCATATATTTGCAATAAGATCGTACTTGTTGAGGATTTCCTTGCATTGCTAAATGATGGGATGATTTTTTATTAACAGCTATTTGTTGCTGCTGTTGCTGATGTTGAGGCGACGAAGGTTGATGTTGAGGACTATAAACTTGATATGTAACATTTCCTGGCGCAGTATTGTTGGCATAGCTTGTGTATCCACTGTATTGCATTTGTTGCGGCTGTGGTGTTTGCTGTTTTTGTTCATTTTCACCTGCACCTTTGCTTACCAAAGATGCTCTGTACGCCGCGAGAGCTTTCAAATATTCCTTCTTAGCTGCTTCGGTTTTCTTTTTGTAATACTATGAAATGAAAGTTTATATTTTAATTTACAACAATGGGATATTAATATTACAATATGTCTATAATTATACTAATATGTCGCAATTTAAAAAATAATACTCAATTAATTATTAAGTAAATAAAAGAGATATATAGGGTAATTAAGATTTTAGATACTTACATTTTTATGTTCAATGTCTAATGCATCCCACATTGACGCAACAATTTTAGATACTTCACCGAAGCTGGCGTTTGGATGTTTTCCCTTAATTACTGCCTGAGTATCTCTAAAGAAAAGAGCATACGCTGACACTGGTCTGAAAATCAATCATCAGCGTTAGATTATAATTTTAAATAAATAATAATGTTCAGAGATTAAATTATGTTTAAATTATGTTTAAAGGATTATGTCCAAAGTTTTTTTTAGAAATCTATTATTTTTAAAAAAAGATAAAAAAACGCTAATGCGTGCTTTTCGTGAAGAATCATTTGGGCCGATTTGCCAATTACTTAAAATAACTCAAGAAAATATTTCAAATATTAAAAAAAAAAGACAGTTTTGTATCATAATAAACACCTAAATTCGACAGTATTCTGATAGATTTTAATGTTTGTAATGCATTCCGCCATTACTTATTCTTTTTTTAATGAATCCTTGTAATTTCACTATTTTAATAAAAACTTTGATATATTGTATGTTTTATTTTTATGAGAGAATAATATTCTTCCTTTCTCTCTTCTCTCTTTTCCTCTTTTTCTATTCATTTTGTTTCAATTTGGTAATAAATCACTCACAATATCTTAAGGAAATATCTTAAGGATATTTAGTATTTTTAAAATATTAGGAATTTAAT
>NW_012130124.1:1192281-1195336 GCF_000143395.1 Atta cephalotes | reverse complement strand
ATATATATATATAAAATATATATATACACACACACTACTCAACAAAAAATAGAAAACACTTTAAACCACGCTCAAAATTGCACAATACTCAGAACACCGTAACTCGGTGAAAAATTATCGCAGACAAAAAATTAAAAAGCATTTGAAAGCTTGAAATCTTTACTTTCAAAATTGATAATTGATATTTCAATTTGATTGATTCTTTATGGAGATATACAGACACAAATAAATACCCGTCAAATCTAAAAACTTTATGAAGATCTATGGCATAAAAATTCACACAAAAATGCAGTTTATAACAGTCGAAAGAGTAAATTTTTAATTTAATTTGCTTCAATTTGCTTTTTTATTAAGTGCTGTACGATTTTTTTTCACTGAGTTATTGAATGTTGAAGCAAAAATGACTACTTTATGGTAACATATGAGGCGTCCTACAAAATATATAGAAAATGAACTCCGGCTAATTTGGCTGATTATGTTATAATTCTGATCATCCTCCAATCAAAAATCTCCACTCACTCTCTGGGCACGAAGTAAAAAATAAATAGTTTTTGAGTTATTGTATATCAAACTCATCAAAATCGCCATTTTGGCAAAAACAAGTTTAAGTAGTGCCCTAAAAAAAAAAATCAAATGACAGAAAAAAAGAACTACCCAGCTGCGTATATGGTATATCAGATAAATCGCTTTCCTTTCTATAGAAAGAGACATTGACAACTGCAGACATTATGTTATCTCTCCCATCCCTCCTTGCTTAAGGGCGCACAAAAAGCGCTTCTCACCCTATTTCCCTCCTGCTACTGAGCGCACGAGTTTAGAATAGTTGCTTTTCATTTACACCGATTCTTAGACAATTCTCACTTGAAACGTCATAACTCAGTTGAATGCACGTTCCTTCTGACAAGTGAGATTTCAACTTTTTACCCAATCTGTATGAGATCGAGATCATATGCTTTAGTGAGTTTCAAAGTGAAGTTGTAAATCTGTGTTGACATGTGATAACTTTTTACCAAAGTAAGCAAATAGTGACGTCTGAGTACAAAATACTCAGCTTACTTCAGAACTTTAGTTTTATGTATGTAAATGAAAAGCAACTAATGTCAACATTATTACTCACTATACGAATAGATGTGTATTAGACTGACAAGACAAAAAAATTTTTTTTAATCAGCCTCTGAACTCAAAAACTTTCATTTTATCAAAAGAACGCTCATAAATTTCTATCAAAAAATATTAAGATTTCGCTATTAGAAGTCGCTAGTGAATGATTTTTATAATAAATCAAAGTTTTGATTTTCATTAATACATATTTGATTTGATGCAAAAATAGCTTAATCCGGATTTTAAATGTGGTATAGTATGTTTTTTTGATCGCTAAATACAATAATACAATAATTCATTTAATCCTACAATATACACCTTAAGAAATATAGTCCGACTAATGTGAAAAAAATGACCAAAGTTCAAGATTGATTTTAGCAAGAATCTAAGCGTTCAAATGAGTTGTTTCCCTTAAATTATAGGTCTGTTCATCCAGAACAAGATCCAGTTGACGTTGATAGTTTCTCTATTGTGCCTATTTCTTCTAAATTTCTTACAATAGGTACCTATAGGATTTACGCAGCATGTATGTATGTATAGGATAATATAGGAAATTTTTTTACAAAATTTTATAGGAATCTATGATATCAGTCCATGAAAAGAGGCTCCTATAGAATAGCATGGGAAAAAGAATGATGTGCAAGAATGTTGATGCAATCGGACTTAAATGACATACAAGATAATCCAGTTTGGGACTATTTTCGTGTGCAGATGAAGTAGACTAAACTGAGTCGAAAAATCCTGTATCATTTTGTAATTTTTACAATAATTAATTTCTGTCGAATAAGCGGATAAAATATGCATAAGACAACTTTAAGATATTTTTCAAAGTTTTTTATGACATATTTTAAAGATGTTTTTCAAAGAACTTTTAAAGATATCTTAAAGTTGCGTCGATTAGACATTCTGCCCATTGGCTAATAATTGCGAAAATTGCAAAATGATAGAGGACCTTCCGGTTCAGTTTAATCCGCTTTATCTGCACACTAAATATTTTGAGATACTCTGTATAGTCCCAAAACAGTCAAATACAAATATTCTGAGACACTTTGTATAGTTCCTACACTATAATATATATTAGAGTGTGTACAAAATGCTATAATAACCGACTGTAATTTCACGTGAAAATCTAAGATAATTTTTTCATAACTTCAAAAACTGAAGGTCACGTGATAAACAAGGTGTTTTTGATAACTCAAAAAAATCATGAGTATATATTTTCCTTATGGCAGTCAGGATTTTTTTATGCCCGACGTAGAACGTATCTCGTTTAATAATTATGATTTCTAGTTTTGGAAAGTTATGAATTATTCTTTCAAGTTAATATAGGTATAATATACCCATAGGAATGTGGAAGAGATGCTTCATGGGAACTAAAGACCTATAGGATATTACACTTTGACGTATAGGAACATATAGGTTCACATAGGACAGAGGACATGTGTATACGTCGTTCTATGATAGCCTATAGGCGTTTTCAATCTCCATGAGGCATCTCTCCTTTGTTTTACGTACGCCTATATGTTACTATACGTCGTATTCTATAGAGCTTTTAGTTCTCATGGGACATCTGTTCACATTGTGGGTACCTCTATT
Organism: Atta cephalotes; assembly: GCF_000143395.1. Classification (NCBI taxonomy): domain Eukaryota; kingdom Metazoa; phylum Arthropoda; class Insecta; order Hymenoptera; family Formicidae; genus Atta; species Atta cephalotes. The sequence goes on along the minus strand of NW_012130124.1, from coordinate 1,192,639 downwards.
ACTCTATTTGCATTCCTATGAATGTCCTACATATATCTATGCATACGCAAATCCTATAGGTAACTATACAAATTCCTATAGAATCTTATAGTCTCTATAGGAATTCATGAAAAAACCCGTAGGAATTTACAGCAGAGGAGCGCCATTGAACGAGTGACAATTAGTCGACACACACACACACACACACACACACACACACACACACACACACACACACACACACACACACACACACACACACACACGCGCGCGCGCGCGCGCGCGCGTATAGTGTTAGTATTATAATAATAATTAATTATACTACTACTACTTACTTTACGTTAACTTAGTTACGTTAACGTTAAACTTAACTTAACTT
>NW_012130124.1:1165650-1190525 GCF_000143395.1 Atta cephalotes | reverse complement strand
CGTAGTATAGTATAGTAGTATATATATATATATATATATATATATATATATATCTAAATTTTAGATATTCAATATAACAATTTATTCAATTTAATCATTGATGTATATCAGGGCTCACATTGTACATTTTGGTCGATTTTCGACTTGGCTTGAATGTCGAAGTGTTAAGCATAATATATGCAATAAGTATCAATATAAAAATAATACAAGATGTTCAATAATTCAGTATCACATTTTATTCCATTTTTTGTTCGTTAATAAAAATCGTTTCTGATATTAATCTTTTGTTATAACTTCTTTCCTCGCCAAGAATCAATATATTGTTTCAATCGAATTCATGCTTATTTCTATGTTTCGTTATAACTTAATATTGTGTGATGTTCCTATTAATGTGATTTCGATGTTCGCTTATTCTTGTTTTTAACAATCATTTTATTAAAAACATTTTCTGGACATAGAACACGTCACAATTCTGAAAATTAATCTTGTATACTGCATTGGAGTGGGATAAAGCTGGTAATTTATCTTTCCTTCCTTTTATAGAGGAATTTAATTTGTTAATTCCTGTATACGTACAAAAGGTCATATGTATAAAAAATTGTTCATAAAAAATCTTTTAAACTTATCAGATATTGATGGTACTTATATATGGAATTGTGAAATAAGTTATCTTTATATTGTTTTATTCTGTCTAGTCTTATTCATGTTCAATTCTCGATTATACAATTTAAACTTAGTATGTCATCTCTTTTTAATATTGTTAAAAATTAGATTCAATGAGTATTTATATTATAATAATAAACATTTTTTAGTAAAATATTAATAAGTTCAATATTTTTCTTGTGGAACATGGGATGAGACTATAAAAAAAATCCTGTCGGTTAAGTTGATAATTGTGCCTAGTTAATGACATAATGGATGAGAAAAAATTTGGATAACATTTCGAGAAAATTGGTTCGTGATACCAATCATGTATCATATTATTACCCTTTTTTATTAAAGTCAAATCTAAGAAATTTAACTTGTTGCCCCCTATGTCCATAATGAACTTTAGTCTAGAAATTACACAATATTAAAAGTATTTAATAATGTGTCTCCGTTCTGTTCCTAAATAGAGAGATATCATCCATATATCTAATATAAAAAAATCGAATGTAAATTTTAATTTATCAAGAGATGTTCTCTCCAGGTCCTGCATTAGATGCTAAGAGAGATAATGGGGATCCCAATCGGATCGGTAATCTGAATGATTGTTTATAGTATTTATTATTAAAAGTGAAAAATTTAGAATTGATCACTAACCCTTGAGTGCTTTGATGAATTTGTTTTTAGGTAAATTAATTGTATTTTATATATTTAATCATCGACAATCTATGCTCTCAATAATTAATTCGACAAGAACGTTGGTAAATAGGGAAATAACGTCAAAAATGAGACGAAGACAAAGTCTTCTGGAATATGTATTTAAAAGATATCTCTTTAGCTAAACATTTTAGACCGTAACATGTGAGAACATTTTTAAATTATGATTTCTGCTAACCGGGCGAGCTCATAAATTGCTCCAAATTCTGAGCTATGTGTTTTTTATTTCGGCATGGTGAGAGGGTTAGACAAAGATAATTTTAATGGGCGAATAACCAATAATGAAGAATAATTTCAATACTTCGTCAACCACTCAACCAGTGAGATATATTGGGAATACAAATTAGTTTGATCGTTTTTTTGTGTCTTTATTTCAAAACAAAATGAATGAACAGATCAATTAAAGTATTGCCCATCGCTGCCTACTACTTTTTCCCATTTCTCAGGCAATTTTCGAATTCCATCTCGAAAAAATGACTTGTCTTTGGAGGCGATCCAAATTTGGAGCCAATTTTCGATTTCTGCGAAAGAAGTGAACCGATGACTTGCTGCATCTTTCGGAACAACCAATAATCAGAAGGAGCAATGTCCAGAGAATACGGCGGATGCGGTAAAACATCCCATTTGAGCGTTTCCAAATATTTTTTTACGACTTTAGCGACATGAGGCCGAGCGTTGTCATGAAGAAGAATGACTTTATTATGTCTTTGCTCGTATTTCGGCTGTTTTTCTCGCAATGCATGGCTCAAACGAATCAATTGTAGCCGATACCGATCGCTCGATAATGGAATCGTTAGGTTTCAATAGCTTATAATAAACAAGTCCCTTTTGATTCCATCAGATACAGAGCATAATCTTCGAATCATGAATGTTTGGCCGTGGTGTTGATGTTGAGGTCGATGGCAACGATTAACCGGACTTAGTGTAGTATTTTTTTTTCTTGAAGTTGTCGTAGAATATCCACTTCTCATCTCCAGTCACAATCCGATGCAAAAAACCTTTTCTCTTTGAATCAATTGTTTGCAAGTGAAAAATCGCCTTTCAACGTCTCTCGGTTTCAGTTCACAAGGCACCCAATTTCTTTGTTTTTGAATCATTCCCATGACTCTCGTACAGAAACGGCTTGTTGAGTTACCCCCAATGATTCTGCAAGTTCCTCTTGCGTTTGACTCTGATCTTCTTCGAGTAATGCCTCTAATTCTGTCTTCGAATTTTTTTAACTATCCAGAACGAGGCTTGTCTTCACCGTTGAAATCTCCATCCTTGACACATCGAAATTCCCTACATGATTTATCAATTGGAGCAGTGTCACCATAAACTTCGACAAGCATTCAATGGGCTTCAGTCGCACTTTTCTTCCAATTAAAGCAGAAAATTAAAATCTCCCGCAACTTTGGTTAACACAAAATTCGACATTTCAAACAATAACATAATCACAATAAAAATCAAGGTTTTTGTATGAATCTCAAAGCGATATAAACTGAATATTATTAGCAATAGATGTTTAACCTCTCTGAAACTGCCAAAATCAGCTGTCACTATGAACCATTCACAACAGCTGGAGCTATCTTTAGGGAAACGGATCGAACTAATTTGTACTCCCAATAATTGTCAGATTTTCCTAACGTGTTCATTGAACACTGTTCAAAACAGAATGAAGTGAATGTATTAAATCATATTTTTGTTATTATATAATCATTTCATTTTCTAATAAAGAATTTTTTATTGTCAAATTGAGACATATTTCATTTGGATGACTTGGATGATTGTAGACAAGACCACAAAGCCAAATACTTTAGAACTTGTAAAAAATTTTTTCTATTCTTAGAAACGTATTAATAATCTAGTTAAATGAAATTTTTGAAAGCTTTGTAGGAGATCCCGGGAAAATTCAAATTGAATTTTGTTCTGGTGAACAGACCTACAATTGGAGGGAAATAACGACCCAATTGAACGATTGATTCCTTGCTAAACTTGAATTTGAAACTTGATCATTTTTTCACATTAATAGGGCTACATTTCTTAAGGCGTATATCGTAAATGAAGTAAATGAACTATTGCACCGTGTTCAGTGATCAAAAAAACATACAGTACATAAAATACTATATATCTTTGATTCATATATAAAATATATATATCTTTGATTCAAATATTGATCTCTGTGAGAAGCGTTTCACGTTTAGTAAAAAGTTTTCATTAAAATATGAAAACTCAGGGGATTTTTGTTTCTTGAAATTTGGACAAAATTGATTATACTGGTGAGTGCATTACTTCCTTCATTGTTAGCAACGTATTTTTTTTGACACAAAATTTCATCAATTTGTTATTTGCCACTGGACTTACCAACCACGTATCAATGCACGAGGATGAGATCGAAACGTCACCCATCCGTTTGTCATATAGAAACAGGAGTGTAATTGTACTCAAAACATTAAAGATGGCACGAAACGAAGTCGAAACGTCTATAGTATTATTCACATTTTATTAATTAAAATTTATTAAAATTTTTGTGAATCAAAGTTCGATAATTCTTCGTACCAATTATTGCGTAAAAACTCTCATTAGCCCGAGTTATTTTTTATCTTATTTGACATTCTCGAAAGTTACTTTTTGTTTTTATTTTTATATAAAATAACGTCATTAGATATGTTTCTTGTTACATTTTTAATGTTCAGTAAATGGTAAAAATCCATTTCTATGAATTAGGTTGTATTATTGATTCTCAAGTTTGCTAAATTATTTTCTATATTTTTTATAAATTCTATTGTAATAAATTTCTCGCAGGGAGAGAGACAGAAATTTTCTCTTAGTTGCAATAAACTTTGGAACTTCTATAGAAAAATTGACACTCGTAAGATTAATAAATCAATTATTATTACGATTTTCAATCAAATTTTTAATATAAAATTAAACATATTTTTAAATTAACTTCATAGATAAAAGTATTATCTAACACAGTAGGTTTTTTGAAACTAATTCTTTTTTTATTATTGCAATTATCTGTTTTCTCGTTCATGGAAAACATATTATTGTCGTGTGTTTGTTCTGCAACAAATAGTGCAATAATATTTGGTGCTATTTAGTTTGTTGGGATGATGATTGGTTTTTTATTTTATCTATTTTAATTTTTTCAACATGTATTTTCTTCTGACTGTGTACATTCTATTTAAAAAAAAAATTAAGTAAATCTAAACAGTAAGAATTTTATTTTAGACCGTGAGAACACAATCAATATTAAAAATTAAAATGCCTATAACGGCGTTGGATCGAAGTTGAATCTTGAACATTTAAATAGTTTAATGTAAATTTTATATATACTACATATGTACACATACCGCATATACATCATATTTGTAGTTATTCAAACCGCGCGCCGAATTAGTTTTCCGAACTTACAAACGCAATTAAATTATTATAATATCACAAATTAAATTAAATTAATTAGTAATTTTTAATAATTCGATGCTTAATCATCAGGCATCATATTAGAAAGTCAATATGCTGAAAAACTTTCTATAAATAAATTTATTGCGTAAATAAATTTATTGAAAAATATTATCTCGACCGGGGGTCGAACTCGGATCTCTTATTCCGTACGGAGTGATATTCGTCAACAAGAAAAGTGAATATGTTATACTAATAGATTATATAATCGATTAACTGGAGAATCGAAGTACAACAATGACAGTGTTGCATTGACAGTCATTGCATATATGATCAACAAACCAAGATTCTCGAAAATCGATTTTACCGCATGTAGAATGAAGATATTACAAGTGAAAGGACAAATAAAAACAAATAAAAGAACATTTAAATTGATATATAGTACATGATATGTTTAACATGATGGTCAATAAGAACAAGAGGTTTTATAGAATTGTATTTATGTAAGTTAGACATATTCACTGAAGAGGACCGTTGGAAAAAGATCAAAAAATTTTGAAAGTTGTTATCGAAATTTCGAAGTTGTTATTGAAGTCAGCATTGCACTTTTGAAATTAATTTTTTGTGAATGGAAGAGCAAAAAATTTGAGATTATAGCAAGTTAAATGAAAGTATCAGCTTCACAGGCATACGATTTTTTATGTGGATAGATCTTAGAAGGATGGACTTCACTTTAAATGGGAAGTTATGTAAGCAGGAAAAGATGTGAGGATAGTTCTTAATATTATCTCAGATAGCAAAATGTTAGCAGGATGTCGATATACTGGTAACAGATTTGATTAGAAGATTTTAGCAGACTGACCATAACTGATGTCGCTTTTAATATTCTATGCAAACAGACTGGCAGCAGAAATCAAACAGAATCTGCTGACAGAATCTGATAGCAGATTGCGAGCAGAAACTGAGCAATCTGCTATTTTCGTATACGGCTAATTACGGCCTCGCTACGAGATGGATTTGCTTCTCGTAAGAAGAAAACATCCAAAATCCTATAAAAATTGGGATATGTAAATCTAATACGCAAATCTCTCCTAGAGATTCCCAAGTTCTTTCGGAGTGTGCTTTCTGAATCTTCGAAATTTTTTTTGATTATTTTATAGTTTTCTCATGGGTATTTTGAAATGTGAAGCTAATCGATAATATTTTAGCAATAAAACTGTATTGATTGTTTTCAGTTTTCACACCAGTATATATAAATATATAATTACATATAACTGTTTATAATATTTGTACGCAAGTTTCTTATAAGAAACCAGGTCATTTAAATGAAACTGACAGATCTTGCTTGGTTTCTGCTGCTGATCTACTGTCAAGTTATATCAGATCAGACTCTGCTCTGTTGTCAATCTGCGTCAGATTGTCAGCAGGCTCTGTTCGATTTTTGCTCGCAATTTGTTGTTAGGTTATGCCGAACTCTGTTCGGTTTCTGTCAATTTGCTGGCATAGCATGTCATTAGACTTTATTATATTTTTAAGCAGTTGCTGACAATTTGCTGATATTGTTTGATAATACAAATTCTGTGTGCAATTTGTTGCTTTTCTATAATCAGAAATTGGTAGCAGACTCTGCTCAAAATCTGTCTCTTTAGATTTGGCTATCTGCGATACGTAACAAAAATAAGACATTATTTATCAAACTTCTTTGTTAATAACTTTTTACTGAATAATAGAGAACCATTAATAGAGAACCATTATGCTTGCATTCTTAATGATCAGCCACTTACGTTGCTCTTCCACTTAATTCTGGTCTGTCAGTTATAGACTTGATCATAGTCACCGCTAACATGGCTCCCCTGTGTGAGATGCGTACAGAGGAGGGGCAGTGACCACTATTCTATCACAGTCAAGATTGGCATCAGTTTGGTTGCATCAACGGTTATAAGATTAACCTTAATACTATCATAAAGAATTGATCGATTTCCAGAACATCCTCCATTGGTTCATACGATTCGTTTGTCAGCCATTTAGTATCTGATGAAAAAGAGACATACTCGACTAGCGAATCATCTGGACACGGCCATAATGTGCTCTTCCTCTTCTAAGAATGCAGACATCGTTTCTGTATCCAAACGAGAACCGCCTCTCCATGGTGAACGGATAAATATCAGGAAGCAATCATCAAACGCAGAGAGGCGGCCCGAATCTGGCAAAAAATTTCTACAATCAAAAATTTTTGTAATTTTAAAAAGGCGAGAGCGAAATGTTCTTTACAGAGAAAAGAGGAAAGGATGGAGAAAATTTATTAGATCATTTGAATTCCAAAACTCCAATCTCAGAAATTTGGTCACTGATCAGACCCTTTAAACGATGCAACCTGGCCCTTCCAAATCAAACAGTTGATCCCTCCAAAGAAAAACAGTTCATTCAAGAAGCCATACAGAGGCTATGCCCGCCTTTCTGCTTTCAAGATAACTCTACAAGTTTAGAGGAAAGATAGCAGAAGAGGGAAGATAGCAACTCAGGTGCTGTTTTCGAGGAAATTGATTCATCAAGCATTTAGATCTCGCAATTTCCGTACAAAAAAGAAATCGGCTCTTGAACAGAATCAATAATAATATGCTGGCATATTTGCCATATACAATAAATACAATGAGCTTTTAGTGAATCTTTTCAATAATTATTCTTCCTAGTTAAGGGATTTATTCTGGACGAATAGAAGATATCCTTGGTTACCTTTATTTCCAAAGCGAGAGGCTCGGGAAGCCCATCTCCTTGCTTTCATGCATCTTAAAATTACTTGAGAAAATAATATACTGGAGATTACTCTGGCTGATAGAATCGTAATCATTTCTTTCTCACGAACAGATGGGATTCCACCCTAGCCGGTCATGCAACAATAGTTTAGTTACATTCACTAACTATATTCTTGGAGCTGTTTTTAGCAGGGAATTTCTAGTCGCTGCCTTCCTGGACATCACCGGAGTAATCGACAATGTACAGTCTTTAGCAATCAGCGAACTTAAAAACGCTGGGGCACCAGCCCCAATAAAAAAATTTGTAGAGAATTTGATTATCATTAGGACAGTACACTTCATAAAAGATGGGATAATTAGTGACAAACATTTTGCGTATAAAGACTCCTCAGGATTTGATTCTTAGTCCCTTATTCTTTAATCTGTCCTTGAGCAAGATCAAGGAATGCGCTGAAAGAAGCCAAATTTCTTCAATACACAAATGATATTGTCATCTTTGCTGCAGATAGCAGATCCTTTAGATCTTCCTTAGCGAGGCTTGGATTTTTCCCTTTCCAAATCCAAATGGATGGTCTTCACATTCAAAAAGCACAAATCAATCGCTTACCATCCGTTTATGATGAAACAACAGGCTATTCCAAGGAAGTCACTCCAACAGGAGCAAGTCAGATTTCTGGGAGTGACTTTGGACAGCAGAATAAAAGGTAATTTTCAAATCAAGTATCTTATCCAAACGAGCAATTATCAACATCATTTCCTTGGCTGTATGGAGCTTTCAACTCCAGCTCGCTCTCTATTTACAGATCAGTATTCAGGGGCGCCGTAGAGTACACCTGCTCTATTTTTGCTTGGCACGATTCCAACATCTTCCTACAATTGGAAAGATTACAGTACAAGGCCATCAGAGTGGTACTGAGGTACAGACAATCGATCTCAATTATGTAATGTTACGTGAGGCAAGAGAACCTTTAAAATTTAGATTTAATCTCTTGAATGAAAGATTTCTATTAAAGTGCACGTCAAAAAAGAATTATCCGATCATTAACAATATAAAACGTTTAGAGAAGATATTGCTGATTGGTAAGAAGATATTGCAGACTGCAAAGAATACGCTTAAGAATACGCTCAAGAAATCTCCTTTTAAATTTTACGTCACTAACAAACATGAATTGGCGAACATGCATAGATTTTATTCCCTTCTAGCGTTTGAACGCGACTATCCAGCCTTCTTTCGTAAAGATTTCCGCGAATTTGTGACATGCCACAAAGATAGTTCTAATTGTGAAATTATTCAGGAATTTAGTCATAACCTTCGGGATCTTGACAGTTCTGCTCTTACAATTTATACAGACGAATCTAGAATATCGGAGGATCGCTGCGGCCTTCTATTCACCAGAGCTGACTACTGCTTTAAATACAAACTAAACCTCGAACTCCTCGGTATTCACAGCGGAATCCTGGGCTATTTTACAGGCCCTAATCCTCGCATTAGATGCGAGTTACCTTAAAATCATAATTTTTTCTGATTCTCGGAGCGTGCTGGAGACCATCAATTCAATCAAGCTGGTCAATGGTAATTACATCATACATAGAATCAAACAACTTTTACTGCAATAGGAGAGGAGCGATATCGAATGCTCTCTCTTCTGGATTCCGGCGAATAGGAGTATTCTTGGGAATGAGGTGACTGATCAAAGTGGCTAAGAAGGCATATTCTTTGGGCCCAAGAAGATTCTTTTTAACTCCTTACCCGGATCTTCAAGCAGAGGCTAGATCTCTCTAAATCGCAACAGCGCTTTCATAATTATCTTGAAAGCAAAACCAGGGACACTGGCGTTAGTCCACCAGAGTCAATGAAATCCCTACTTTAAACTTCCTCCTAGGAATAGGAGCGAAATAGTACTGATCAATAGACTGAGATCCAACCATTTTAACCTGCTCGCTCCCTTTTTCTCTTTCCTTCTCCGGTTCTCTTTCGAAACGTTTCGGGGTACCCTGGAGGGGAGGGGGAGGGTTGCGTGGTATTTGCTTCATCTGTTTCAGATTCCGACAATCTTACAACATAGCAACCTATTTTCTTTTCTGAGGAATTCCTGTGGAAGACTGGAGGAGTATTCGATAAGACTGGCCACATTAATCCGGCTACACCGGAACTCGGGCTTTAAACATAGAAGAAGAAGAAGAAGAAGAAGAAGAAGAAGGAAGTGCATGAAGAGCATGAATTCAAATTTTGTCGGGAAATACTGAATTGAAAACTATCGCATATCAGTAAATGATACGAAGATCACTTTTGGGAATATCGACGTTAATGACTAAAAATTCATTTTTTATGCACCTTGAATTCTTTTGAATGCAGTTTGTCACAGACAAAAGTAAACAAAACTTTATAAAAAATTATGCAAATATATTGTCGATATAAAAAAAAATCTCTTGCGATGATTTCTGATTTCTGTTAATCATGTTCCGAATAAATTAAAAAAAAAACATTAATTTATTTAATTTGTTCAATAAAAAATTCATTTATCGCAAGAAAAATTGTGTTTCTATCTATGGATGCGTTCAGCAGAAAAAGCATAACAATTATTGTACAATTCTCTAATATGATTTGGGAGTACAAATAAGTTTCCGCCGTTTTTATCAAAAATTAAGCATTTATTATGAAAAAACGGTACATAATGTTTTATTCAAAGTAATGGCCATTGCTAGCCACTTTTTCTCATCTTTCTGGTAGTGGATACCGCGTCGGAAGAACGCTTCATCTTTTGAGGCTATCCAATCATCGATACAATTTTTGGTATCTTCATATGATGTGAAGTATGATTGCTCAGACAGGCCATGCGGCCTCATCAAGCGGAACAAGTGGTAGTCGAAGAAGCAATGTCTGGAGAATACGGCGGGTGGGGTAGAACTTTCCATTTGCGTGTTTCTAAGTAGGTTTTGACTGGCGCTGCAACATGTGGTCGAGCGTTATCATGCAGGAGAATAATTTTGTCATGCCTGGAGTAGTAGTGGGCGCATTTTTCCTTGAGTGCTCGGCTCAATCTCATCAATTGTGTTCGGTAGAGAGCCCCAGTAATGGTCTCGTTCGGTTTGAGCAACTCATAGTACAAGCTGATCCCACCAAATACACAACATGAGTTTTTTTCGGCTTGGCTGTCGATGTTGAAGCATGGCCAGGTGGTGCCCATGATTTCCTCTTCTTTGGGTTATCGTAATGAATCCATTTTTCATCACCAGTGACTGTACGAAAAAAACCCTTTCGTTTATGCCTGGCAAGCAGCATTTCACATGTAAAAAATCGGCGTTCAACGTTTCTCGGCTTCAGTTCGTATGGAACCCAATTCCCTTGCTTTTGAATCATTCCCAATGATTTCAAACGATATGAAATTGTTTGTTGAGTCATTCCTAATATAAATGCAAATTCTTTTTGCGTTTGGCACGAATCTTCATCCAAGAATGCTTCCAATTCCGCGTCTTCGTACACTTTCAGCTTTTCGCTATGTTCTTTGTTGTCTTCGACGTCAAATTCATTCATTACAATATATTTAGGTTCAGTAAGAAATTTAAAAAAGGGCAAGATCACAAAGAATTGTACAACAGTTGCAAAGTTGTTTTTTTTCTGCTGAACGCAGCCTATGTGTGTAGCATGCGTGTATGTATATATTAGTAATCATATTTGATCTCAGAACCTTAGAAATCGCGTTATGCGTACTCGTAAAAAAAATCGACGTCCCATTTTTACAAGATCTGACTTCGCTAAATTCCTTGGGAAAATGATATATCACATTATTATAATCCAATTTAAAATATGTATATATACATAAATGTGTATCTATTTAATTTCAAGTTCACTGCTTTAACAACAAATACATCTTAACTTTTATATATTTATAAAATAATGAGATTGGTACAAAGAAAAAATTTATCTTTTTAACTTTCAAACCTGTACCTCCCTTGAATACTTTACTAATAGTATATAGGTAAAAGTATAAATTGGGACTTGACATTTTTAATTGCAAGTCTCTCTTGAGGATTAAAACAAAAATTTCTTTAAAACCATTCTTTTAGGTATAATTTTCTCACGAATCCAATGATATCAATTTTAATGAAAAAGCATATTTAACATAGTGGGGATAAGCAACTGCCAGCAAATTAAAAATTTGCGAATTCGCACTAATGTATGGTTTGAAAATTAAAAAAGGTGAAAAAGATGCCAAAAGTAGGTGTTCTTCGAAAAAAAACGATTGTATCAAATTACAAAACTCAAGTGGTATTTTTCTTATGTACTAAATTAAAAAGTAAAACTCCTGTGGTCATACTATTTTTATTATTTACTTAAAAATATCCTTATTACAATATTTACTTAATAATCCCCTAATAATACATATTATTCGTAAATAAAAGATTCGATATCAACAAGTAGCCGTTATAATAAATCCAATATCAAATTAAATAAAGAATATGATCGAAATGAACTATCTTTAATTCTTAATAATTGGTAATTCGAAAAATAATTTTATCTGCGTACCTTTTAATTTGGTCATTAAAAAGATTCAAAATTAAAAAAAAATTAAGTGGTAAGTAGAATATTATTTTTAAAAAAATGCAACAATTTTTTAAAATTATATATCTAAAAAAATTTGTTTTATTTTTGATAATTACAGGGTCATTTAGCGTTTGGATGGGTCATTTAGCGTTTGGAATTTTAACTACCGATTATTTTGAGTTTGAAAGGCGTAATAACATTTATGACGTATCAGAAATTTAGTTTTTTGTTTGACATTTACGAAATGGGTCGCTATACGCTTGAACAAAATTGAGAAATATTGAAAACTTACTTCCAAAGTGGTGAGTCTTCAACCCAAACTGTAAGAAATTTACATGGAAAATTTGGTAGAAAAGAAATGTCTTCAACGCAGTTTGTGAATCAATTTGTGAAGCGAATTCGGCAATCTGGATCCTTATTGGATAAAGCAACTCGTTTACGTGCTCGTTCAGTAAGGTCAACCGAAAACATTGCTGCTGTTGCTCAGAGTATGCTTGAACAATCATCAACATCAATCTCGCCATCCATTTCTCAAAACTTGAACTGTCTTCGAAAATCGCATAATCAGCCGAAATGCTGATGTTAATTGGTCGCCTCGCAGCTGCGATTTGACTCCACTGGACTATTTTTTATGGGGAACCGTTAAGGATGAGTGTTACGCTAATCAGCCAGAAACGATTCAAGAATTAAAACATGAAATCAAAGTTGTCATCGATGAAATACGCGCCCATACAGTGGAAAAATTGGGTTGATAGAATGGGATATTGTGCAGCCAGCTGTGGAAGTCATTTGAATGAAATTGTATTTCATTCAATGGCAATGTACTACCTTTCCAATAAAGCCATAAACTTTGAAAAATATTCATGCTTTTTTTTAGAGTCAAATTAAATTCCAAATTTTAAATGGTCCACCCTGTATAATTAGTAAGTACTCTTAAATCAGTCAACTTTTATTTCAAATTTTTTTTTCAATCTCATATTTGGATTAAAATCAAATAACCAATCTTTTTATATGAGATATTTCACCTTTGAAAAATGTGAGCGTATAAAAAAATGTATCCCACATTTTTCTTCAGAAATCAATATATTCAAAGCTGATCAAAATCGAAGGCAGCACTTGAATGTCTTTCTGTGTTAGAGCAACAAAGTAGAACCCAAATCTTAATATATGATCTTGATTATGCCATCAGATGTGCATCATAGTTTTTGATGTTTGGAAAAAAAGCAGTCTCCTACAGTTTTTAATGCGCTGAATTCGAATCCATAAATGAAAATGTTCTATTGTGTCAGGTTTTTAAAAAAAATGAGGTTAAAGTTAAGTTAAATATAACAAGGTGTTTCAGCCATTTTTTAAAATTTGTAGTCGATTTAATTTGTAATCGAGTTAATTTGTAGTTGACAACAAGTCTGTGATGTGTAAGATTTCTAAAAGAACTCAAATTAATATTTGAATATTGTATCTTATTATAAAAATATCGAATCTTTTACAGCATCGAACTTCTGATGTTTTGTTTTTAGGAGTGTAGGTGCACAGTGTCAATTACACCAATTAATCTGCATGCAGTCTTTAATAACATGTATATAAAATTTGCAAAAATTTCATATTCAATAAGAAATTTAATTTTTTAATGCACGCAACTTACATAATTTTTTAATGCAATAAAAATTACGAATTAAGTGTTTGAAAAATTGTTTAAAAAATTGTTTAAACAAATGAGGAAAACATTTTTATTATTGTACAAAAAATTATTTTTAATTCCATATATTGAAATTACTACTGAAATTTTTTATTATTTTTTATTATTGTAATGATATTTCGCACTAGGACTGTATGGAACAATTTCTACTTCTAAGAACGAAGATCTCTGTAAAGTTGGTACCTCATTTTCAAAAATCGAAAATCTTTAATCTGAAATTTTTAATTGGAAAAATTTAATCTGAGAGCTGGCACCTCAAGTTTCAAAAAAATTTATTTTTTTTTATGAAATTCTCTTTTACTCGAAGAGTTCTTATTCTCGAACAGTTCCTGAGTTTCGGCTTTTAAATATTTTAAAATAATTTTTTAATATGAGCGCTGGCATTGCACAATAAGAGTAAAGTACCTTCTCACAGCCAGTTCCAGCCGATTTCTTGAAATTTTCCGATAATTCTGCAATAGTTCCGACACTTTCTATTCAAAGTTCCAGCCTTTAATTGACTGGAACTAACTGTTAAGAGGTATTACATTTTTGATATGCGACGCCAGCGCTCAGATTCAAAAATTATTTAAAAATACTTAAAGGCTGGAACTTTGAACGAAGTCTATAGAAAATGCCGGAACTATTGTAGAACTATCAGAAAACTAGTTGCACGTGACTGTGAGGAGATACACAGAAAAAATGTTATCTAAAAATGTTATTTCTGGTTGTCACCAGAAATAATGATAATTTTCGCATTAATATATTTGGTTGTAATAACTGTAAGATGGACATCTTTACAACCATAACTATTAAGATATGCCAATCTTATGGATATCACAATTGTATTGTAATTCTTATTAGGTACTTGAATTAATTCTCGCTGTTTCTTGCTACAAAAACTCATCAAAAGTTTATTTCATCAAAAAGGTACTTGATATTTTATTCACAATATTGCCCATCGAAAACTATAGCAGTCATTCGCGCAAAAAGCGTTTTTTTCTCGAGTCAAAATGTCAGCAAGTGTGACCAGCGCATCATTTTAGTTAAAAGATTTATATTTTTGCAAAAAATATTAAATTGCAAAAATAAGCAAGATGTGGATTGTGTACCCTTCAAATAATAAAAAAAAAGATCAGGAAAGAATGTCCGTTGTATCTACGACCTATGTGTGATAAACACACTCTCTAAATCTGAATCAATGGATAATCTACTGAAGTGGCGTACTTGGTATTGAATTATCAGAATATCATAGCACATTTGGCACTAAATAATCAATAAAATTCAACCATAAAAGAAAAAAAGTTTGAGCATTACATAATTAAAATATCGATATTTGTTCTATCACGTTCTAACACATTGTAATTCCAATTTTACAATACTATATACATTGAATGCGCTACACTTATATACTAAAGCAAGGTTTGCTATAGATTAGGGATATTACATTTCATTCATTAATTAACAGTGATATACTTAGCACTGAATTAGTGATTATTCACTGATTTAGATTTAAAGAGCAGACTCTATTTGTGTACTGAGATATTGCTGTAGTAACGTTTTCTTATTTTTTGTATTTTACGTTTTTATTTATACGTTTTATTTATCTCCAGTATTAATAATAATTTTTTTTACATTAATAATAACTTAAACCAATATTAAATAGCCTTTTTACTCGAATTTAAGATCTTTTTTTATATATAAAAAAACAACCATCTTCTACCTTCAAAATAAATATCTTTTTTGAAACGCCGCATAATCATACTATTTTTTTTTTTGAAAGTACATCTCAAGAGTATTAGGCTAAAATTGCATTTAATAATATAATATTATAAATTTAAAGATATAATTTTTTAACTAAATATACACATTTTTCCGAATTTGAACATGTTTATAGTTTTTTTTATTAAAATAAAATTTTTCAATAAAACGTCATTGTTCGATTTTCTTAAAGGATGCAATTATATACTGTGTTTTTTTAAATCATTGCAACTCATACTATTGATTTGGTAACACTTTAAAGATGGATCGGATCATTTTAACGGTAACTATCATATGGCTTTTTTGAAGAAGGATCATGAAGAGTTAATATAAAAAAAATTCAACATTGCGTGCGCAGATACTAACGATATTTTCTCTCCGGCCGAATAGTAAAACAGGGCTAGATAAAACCAAATTCTGGATACTTCCGATACACTCCTATTCATTATTACATTTGGTATTACATCTGGCTTACATACATCTAATTGGTTTGGCTTTATACGTTTACTTGACTCCCCTATTGGCAGCCTTTATTCTTACAATTTATTTCTTTCGATAGAGGGGGTCACTTTAAAGGCAACGCTGCCTTCCTTTCCACTTTGAACGATTTTTTGTTGATCGATTTAAGCAACAAATTAGCACATAAATAGCACTAAAATTAATGAATACGAACTTGATTTGTGATAATAAGGAATCTATTTAACATGGATGATATTTCAAACTTTTTTTACTATTTTGTAAAGATGAAAATATTATTACTTACTTCTGTGGCTCATTAGGATCTCTCTTTTTCTTCTTTTTTTTGAGGCTTCGTTTTTCTTTGATTCTTTGCCCCAACATCAGCTGCTTCTGGCGATGGTGGCTCACGCTTTATCATAGCAATCTGGAATAAAAAAAATTTTTTTTAAATATTCAAAATTTTTTTTAATAAACTATCAAATATTTTGGAAAACTTATTAATTATAAATTATTAATTACAAATTGATTTGTACAAGCTTTCTCGAGATGGTGGTATTAATACAGAAGATACTAATTATTAGGTATGGGAAAAATGCTTTGAACTAAACTGCTACAGAAACATTGCTACAGAAACACTGCTACAGAAACATATTATAAACATTAAATAAATTTTTCACATGTATTTAACATATTATTACCCTTTAATAAATAATAATTAATATCAATGTGTTTAATTATATAAAATATATATACATATGATGGAAAAAATTAATTTAATACATTCAGAAAAATATTTTAATCGGATATAATGTCAAATACACTTTCCTTTGGAATAAAAGTTTTAATCTTGAAAATAAAAAAAAGGCCTGGATATGGCATACCTAGATTTTTTTATTTCCGAGATTAGAACTTTTTTGTCTTTAAAAGATGGCTATCATCTCGGGTGAGAAAATAGTTTTATGATTTTATCTTTATATTTCATAAAACCTTAGATAATTTGCAACGAGGATTTCAGGAAATATCATTGAAAATTGCCATGGACAATTAGGTATATGAACCATATCATATATCTAAGTGGTAGCACTTAAGATAGTTTTTGCTGGTCAATATAAGTTATAATATATTTTTGCTTCAATGATCTTAATCTTGATAAATATTATCCAGACCATGATTCTGAACAACATTTAAGAGGTTTTAGCAATCTGTCGAACAGCTTAGATAATTGATGTTAATGCTGGCGGTATTGTAACTTTCAAGTCTTATAACTCGAAAAGTATTTAACGAAAAAATATTTCATTATAGTGTTCTGAAAAGCTCTCGAGATAAACTATAAGAAAATGTAATAAAAAATGAAGGGTAATAAAAAAAATTAATTTAAAATAACCTTGCCTTGACAAAGCCATCCAAGATCAAACAAATAATACCATCTTGTGTTCCCCTCGAAGTAAAAAAAACTTTTATCTGAAACATTTTTCGATCTATCGTAGTATTTCCGAGATATTTCAGTGGATCCTTTAGAATGGGATACTCTGGTGTGTGTGTGTGTGTGTGTGTGTGTGTGTGTGTGTGTGTGTGTGTGTGTGTGTGTGTGTGTGTGTGTGTGTGTGTGTGTGCGCGCGCGCGCGTGCGTATATGTGTGTAACTAATTATGCAATATATTAGATGTAGGAAAAAGTTCGTGGCGTTTTTTTAATGCCATCTAACGAAAAAAGCCATGAACTTTTTCCCACACATTTCCTAATATATCTTGTAGTTAATTGAAATAATTTACTTGATCTATACGAATCTCTTTATTCAATTGTAACAAATTATTTATCATGTTTTATATATTCAAATGTATGAATCACATTTGGTTAAGGCAAATAAAAATTGTTTCGCATTGATTTGAAGGCAAATAAAAATTGTTTCGCATTGATTACACATCTGCTTGATACAATCAATACATTAATTCGCGCGAGACATTCAAGATAGTTCGAGTAACAATCGAATGCTACTAAAGTGTTCAGATAAGCGTACGATTATAGTTCAGCATTAGCGTGTTACATTAAGTTATCACCTCAAAAATCTTAGGTTTGAATCCCGTCAATGAGTTTTTAAAAATTGTAAATATTCGATATTCAGTAATTAATACATCGTATATGAAACTATAAAATAATTCTAAGAATAATAAAGAAAATAAGAACTGTATGTAAAAATTAACAATTATTTTTTTTTTAATGGTGGGCTATCCGGAAAGTTCATGCGGATTTCTCAACAGATGTCGTTCGAAGGCGAATATCATATGTTTATGTCGATGCGATGTGTCAGATGCTTTCGTGTTTTGATTAGTGACATTTCAATGCATAATTAGTGACATTAATTATCCCAATAAATTAAACTGTTTACTTGAAATCAGCTTAAAGATGGAAAGAAATAACGTGTTTTTTCGATGCATAATGCTTTTTTATTTCCGCAAAGGCAAGAACGCGACACAAATTCGAAAAAAAATATGTGTCGTATACGGGGAAGATGCCGTAAGTGATCGCATGTGCCAGAAGTGGTTTGCTAAATTTCATTCAGGAGAAATGAATATTGAAGATGCTTCTCGCTCTGGCCGGCCAGTCACCACCGATGTCGACCAAATTACAGCTTTAATCGATTCCGATCGGCAAATCACAGTTCCGGAAATCGCAGCAAGGTTAAACATTGGCAAATCAACTTCCGAACATTTAAACAAGCTCCAGATTATAAAAAAGCTTGATGTTTGGGTGCCGCAAGATTTAATTGAAAAAAATCATATTGATCGATTTCCATCAGCGATTTGCTATACAAACGTAATGAATACGATTTTTGAAGCGTATCATAACAGGCGATGAAAAGTGGATAATTTATAATAATGTCCAGCGTAAAAGGTCATGGAGCA
Organism: Atta cephalotes; assembly: GCF_000143395.1. NCBI lineage: Eukaryota > Metazoa > Arthropoda > Insecta > Hymenoptera > Formicidae > Atta > Atta cephalotes. The sequence continues at coordinate 1,171,683 of NW_012130124.1, read as the reverse complement.
AGCGAGGTCAACTGCCATCGACCACTTCGAAGACAGACTTACATCCAAAGAAGGTAATGTTCTGCATTTGGAAATTGGAAAGGGATAGTGTACTATGAGTTACTACCGAACAACGAAACCATCGATTCGGACAAGTATTGTTCAGTTGGATAAATTGAAGGTGGAAATCGCTAAAAAGTGTCCGGAATTGATCAATAAGAAAGGCGTCGTTTTTCATCATGACAACGTCAGACCTCATACAAGTTTACAGACTCGACAAAAATTATTGGCGTTTGGCTGGGATTTTGCCTCATCCACCATATTCCCCCGACATTGCACCCTCGGATTATTTCGATCGCTACAAAATTCAATTAATGGTTTAAATGGTTACTTTGCTTCTTTGGAACTCCTCAAAAACTACTTGGACAGCTTCTTCGCCGAAAAACCCCAGGACTTCTACGAGAGGGGAATTATGAAATTACCCAAAAGATGGAAAAGTATTGTGCAAAATAATGGTGCATATATTACAGAATAAAATTACTTTTAACAATAAAAATTTGTCGTTTGAATTTTGCTTAAAAATCCGCACGGACTTTCCGGACAACTCAAATTCAAATTAATTACATTAATTCAAAATTAAGTTGAATTTATTTCGAAATTAGTACCATCAATAACTTATTGAGTTTCTATTATTTTGTAGTAAAGTTCCGTCAAATTTTATAAATATTTTATAAATATTTTATAGAAATTCAATATTGATTTAACACCAGAAGTGTTCCTTCAATATTCTTTTAATTTACCATTATATCATTAAATCAAACTGATGTTATTGTTAATAAAAAGATTAAAATTAAAATTAAATCAATAACAAATATAATTGAATTAACTATTTATATGTGTCAGTCCATAATACATGCGTTTAATTGACTCAATCTATTTTTTTGTTCAATTAACAGCATTTTTTTTCTCAATGTACATTCATCATATTTTTATGTGTAATTTTAATATATGCAACAACATTTGCTTTATGCTTTAAAAAATATAATGTTATTAGCTTCTAAATATATTAAAAGATCTATTTGCGAGAACAAATTGCTCTCAAGCAAAATATTACATAAATCTAAACTAGCCAATACAATAACCACGCCTATTAAGTTCATACAGTCACTTTAGTTGAGGCTTTAGTACAATCGAATAAAACTTACGTAGAAATTAAAGCTCTTTTGTTGCTAATTTGTTGCTCCAATCGATTCAGAAAACAGTGCCTGTGCTAACTTAAGATTAAAGTTTGAAGTTAAAGATACAAGTTTATCATCTACGCGCGGACAAAGATTGAATGTGCAAGAACAAAGTGCGTTACAGAATATATATATGGTTATATCAATCATCAAAATGCAAATAGTTCTTTTATATTTAGCAGCTTAATCGCGGACAGCGGGATTTCGTATAATGAATTAATTAACATATTATATTACGCGCTGTGCGAGTGTCCGGAATATAATCCGATAATAGCGATTGATTACGAAATATCGCCAATGCGAGAAATTATAAGTTACTTACAAAATAGAATGAATATATAAAAGTCAGCGCGGTAGTTAAAACGCAAAAATCTTTTTATTCTTGATGTTCTTCTTAATTGGCAACATACAATTGAGAAATAAGATAACGTGGTTTTAAGTAATAACATAGCCACGGGAATCAATTGTAACTAAATTATAATAATGAGAAAATTAATTTATAAAAGGGAAAATAATTGTGAAGTGCTGAAGTTGCAAAAGTAAATGTCTTTTCAAAACCTTTCGTGGTCTATCAATCAGCGCTTCTTGTGAATCAGCCGTGAGTCACGAGACTCACGAAACTAATCTTTTAAACGGAACAAACTCAGGACATTTCTTTTATGACACTAAAAGATACAACAACTTACATACAAGTATATCATATTTCAGTATGTCGAATTCTAAGAGTGTTTCTTAGTAGTTAGGGATTCCTTTTTAAGGAATCGGATTAATCGCAAATCACAAGCAAGCAAAATCAAGAGAATGTGATTAATCAAGATTTCCGATTAATTTACATTTGAGATGTTATGCTGATGCAGATTGGTTATATAAAGATAGTAGGATATAGGTGGTAGGGTAGAGTGACAAAATCGAGCAGGTATATTAGCAATTAAAACATTATAAAAATAAGTACATTTTTATTTTTTACTTTTTTTTTAATAGCTATTCTAATTTTAACCTTAAGTTAGTACACAGTAGCACAGTCAGTATTTTCTCCAAATCAACTGCAGCAACAAAATCGGAAAGCAATAACACTAAATTTCTGTGTTTTATTCGATTATGTTAAAAGTAGCTGTGTCAGCTTAATAGACGTTGAGTAACCCCAAACAGCATACAATATTTATAAAATTATTTATAAATAATTTATAAATATTTATAAATATTTATAAAACTTATTTTATATTATATATTTTGTAAATATTTTTGTGGTCTTAGATTGCAGAAGTCATAAATATTTATTATAAATATTATGAAATATTTGTTGTCAATATTGTAATAAATGCTATAAAAATACTTAAGATATTATAATCCAAATAAAAATATTATAAATATTTATTTATTTATCATTTAATTTTATCATTTAAATTTACGTAAAATATTTATATAACATTTCAAAAAATAAAGATAGTAATAAATATTTATCATAAAAATATTCTGTGCAGACTAGGATTTAACTCACCATTCCTGAATGTGGAGTACTATCATCACTATCTTCGCTGGTCGTAGTATTATTATTCGTTTCCGGGATATTGTTTGCTTGCATAGCAGTCGGACTGCCTCCGGTAGGACTTCTATATTGCATTTGTTGCTGTTGCTGCAATTGCTGCTGCTGTTGCTGCTGAGAATGCATATACTGCATATGTTGCATTTGAACCTGTTGCTGCTGTTGTTGCAACATCAATAATTGTTGGCCGCTATGTTGTTGATGACGTGGAGAGCTCATTGTTGCATACGAATTTTGTGAATTGCCATAAGCAGAGCTATAAATAAACAAAAAAGAAGATTCGTTTATAAAAAATAAATTTTTTTTGAAGTGAGCAATTAATCGCTGCATCAAAAAATAGAATATGTTTATAAATTAAAAATGCTATTCATGGTAAAAATATTTATGATTATGTTTATTTAATCGCGACAGAATATTTCAATATTTATACGGTAATTATTTAGTTCCGGATTCCCAGTTCTAATGATCTTAACATATGTTGTCAAGATTAAGAAGATAATTTGGAGCAATTTTGCCTTAACAACTATAGAGTGCATCAAAATTTGGACAAATTTCAAATTAAATTTTCCATTATATTGTGTCTTTGCCAGAAGTAGTTGGCGTCCGAGAAAGCCTGATGCTTCTAGTAAACAATTATATTCTCAAAATGGCCGCGATGTTGAAACCAAGTGCGGAGTATAATCGAAGAACCGCGATCATAAAAGGCGAAGCCTTCACGCTGGGCGTTTAGCAATGGAAATAATTCGGTTCTTTGGATACCCGATCAATCGTTTATGATGTTGTGGCAAAATATACGACTTTAGAACAGTAGACTTTTACAGTCCAATGAAGGTGTTCCAGTATGCGAGGAAGAGTCACTCAAAAAAACGCACCGCGAGGACTTTTGCAGTTGAAAGGGCTCAAGTGCTGATTTCGGATGACCCAGGGCAATCGTTGCGAAAATTAGCATCGATTGTTGGTGTAAGCGAGTCAACAATGCGTCGAATTGCCGAGGAGGACTTTCGATACAAATCGAACATATACATTAAAGATACGACAGATGCTCTTTGAGTCTACCAGGACAAGCCGAATTTCGCCTCGGCTTCCATTCTGGCCTCCCAACAAGCCCAGATTTAAATTCCTTGGACTACTACGTATAGAGCGTTGAAAGAGTTACAAACAAGTCTCGGCATCTCAATGTGACATCATTAAGGACTGTTATTGAGGTAGCATTCGTCGGCATGGATAACGCTACATTACAGTGAGCGTGCAAACACTTCAGATCGAGAATAGAGGCATCATTCAAGCTAATGGGGAATATATCGAATAATTGTGCTCTACAGGGATCTCCCAAATGTCATGTAAAAAGATTTTTTGTAATATTTAATTTTTCATTAAAAACATTTTGTTTAAAGAAATTGTTCGGTTTATCCAGATTTTGATGACGCACCCATGGCGATCTCTTATAATTTTCGAGATATTTATAATTTTTGAGTTGTAATTTTGATAGAAAATTTTGGTAGAACTATACAAAAGATAAACAACCGCCAATGATCTTAACTTTCACATGTTATCAAGGTGACCTCAAATAACTTTCAAAAGATTTTAAGCATCACTGTTCGTTAAACAGTTATTAAAAAAAAGCGTAACAAATAAAAGATCTGCCTGTACCAATTAAATAAGGGTTGGATTATGTTTGGATTAAATCGAAGTGGGAATTCATGGGGAGGCCCGAATCTTCCCTCTTTGCTTCTGAAGCGAAACCAGATCAACAATTGTTCTATTTCAAATAGTTTCGTGTAGAAAGAACACGTGCGAGCGCGGGAGAGGCTCTGCCTTCTCCCTGCATCCCTACCCCGATTTAATTCTAACCTAATCCAACCTTTACCTGATTGTAAGATGAAACACGCTTCGCGTGAAAGTCGTGTGTCCCTAGGCAAGAGAGGAGGTGGAAGCTTTGCGTGGAAAATCGTATTTTCTTAATTATCCCATACTTCTTTCCCTGCTTAGATTTATTTAACATTTCATGTAAAGTAAGGAAACAATTACTAACTTTAACTTATTAATAACTTTTTAAACAGCGATTGCCATTTAAAATCTGTTGGAGATCACTCAGAGTTAGAGTGATCCGTACTCTTTTTCCCGGACATATACTCTTTTTTCGGGTGGGTTTATAATGTGTACTCTTTTTTATACTTTTGGGACTTGAGAGCGAGCGAGAGGGTCGGAAGTTATTGTCGGAAGGCTCTTGAGTAATCCACATTAAATCATGACGTCAAAAGCGAGAAATGACACGTTAATTTTTATTGACCACGTGCCATTTGTAAATAAAAACAATTTGGATAAAACAAAATGATAAAATTATTTTAAAACATTTGTAAAAATGGATGAAAACTATACTTTCTCCCTGACAGTAAATAATCATAAAAAGTAATAAAAGACATGTGTAAGTGAAAATAAGCTATACATGCGCATAAAATAAAAGTACTTCATCAAGTCCTTTTATCACTTTTTACGATTATTTACTGACTATCGCAATCGATAATGCCATTTTATGATTCCATAGGTCAAAAATATATCCAATAAGTTAAAAAATGATAGATAATTGTAGTTTTCACTTGGCGCCTAAACCAATAAATTCGCTTAATTCTTTTATAAAAACAGGAAAAGATTTCTTAAATACAATGAATAAATGTGATGTTGCATATAAGATTAGGCCTGCCAGGTCACAGCTGTGAAGTCACTTAGTTGGACAAACGGAAAAGCAATTAATTACAAGAATAAAAGAATATTCTTTTGATTTTAATAAGCCAAAATACCAGCATCATTCCATTTAAAATTATAATTAATCTTTACACGATAACAAGAAATCACATTTTCTATGATTTCTTGTTATCATGTAGAGATTAATCATAATTTTAAATGGAATGATGCATTTGGGATACTGGCATTTTGGATACTGAATCTTCTTTTTACAAGAGGATGATCTCTAAAATGATTTACATAAAAAACAAAAGCAAAACCTTAATAAACAAAGTAATAGACAAACTACCTAAGATCTATTTACTTCTTTAATCTTTGTCCCCTTCTAATCCCCTCCTAATCCTTTTTCTATCAATTTCTAAACTTAACCCCCCCCTACAGATCTAACGGGTTGTCGTGTCCTCCGAGACAATTTTATTGTGTGACAGTTTAATAGAACACGAACAGTTGACAATGCATATGAGTAGTATTAATTGATCTTTGCAGTAATAGTTTTGGATAGGTATTGAAAGTATTAGGTATACAACTTTG
>NW_012130124.1:1161557-1165330 GCF_000143395.1 Atta cephalotes | reverse complement strand
AAGTGATAGTCAGAGGGAGCAACCTCTGGAGAATACGGCGGGTGGGGTAGGACTTCCCATTTCAACGTTTCCAAGTATGTCTTGACTACTTTCGCAACATGGGGTCGAGCATTGTCATGCTGCAAAATCACTTTATCGTGTCTCTCGTTGTATTGCGACCGTTTGTCTTTCAATGCTCGGCTCAAACGCATCAATTGCGTTCGATACCGATCGCCTGTAATTGTTTCAGTCGGTTTTAATAGTTCATAATACACTACGCCGAGCTGGTCCCACCAAATACAGAGCATGACCTTGGACGTCAAAATCACCGTTCTTGAAACGTTGAAACCACTCACGACACGTTCTTTCACTAATAGCGGCCTCACCATAAGTATTTGAGAGCATTCGATGAGCCTCAGCCGCAGATTTCTTCATATTGAAGCAAAAAATTAAAACCTCCCACAAATGACGAGAATTTGGCTCGTAAACTGACATTTTCAATCGAGAATAACTTTATGACAGACACAAATCGACTAATGTTTCTATGGGGTTATGTTGACAGATGCCCAAGTTTATTGTATGACGTCTATGATCTATTTATTTCGACCACCACTTACCGCTAAAGCCATCTATAGGAAAACGGCAGAAGCAAAGTTGTATACTTAATACTATTGCAAATAAAAATAAACTATAAATAAAAATAATGATCTTCTCTGAAATATTTGCTTAAATTAATTTTTTTTAGATGTATCTATACTATATAGTGCTCGGCGAAATCTGCACATTTCACAATCGATTTTCTTAGAGCTTAGTTCTCTGGTTCTAATCTCAAAGTAAGTTAAAGTTAACGAGTACTATTAGCTAGCTAATAGCTAGAGTGGCGCTTAGGGCCGCGCGCACTCCTCACTTGCGGATATTTAGTCTTTAGCTAATATAATATTAATAAATAATGTCTTAAGATGTGCTCATAAATATCTCGAGGCAAAACAAATATTACTTTTATTTCTTCTGTATTAATAAATAAATAAAAAAAGTTGATTCCATTTAAAAATAAAGACAAATATAAATAATAATATGCTTTGCGAGATGTGAGCGTTCTATTATTTTAAATATTGCACAATTGCATATGATAATTAAATAGTATCATTAAATTTAAAAAATAATTCTCAGTAACGGTTGTGATATCTTATAAAATTTCTTAGATTTTTAGAAGTTATCTACGAAGTATCAGGAGAATAAAAAAGTTGTAAAAAGACAAAAACTGTTTCGGTATAAAAAATATGAAGATTCATATCTTTCAAAATAAATAATTTTTTCGAAATGCTGACATGCTCCCGACATTTTGCAGATAATTTGTTTTAAAAGTAAATAAAAAAATTATAAATAATCGATAAAACAATTTTTAAGAAACGTTATACACATACCATTGCGTAAGACATTTTACATTGATTAAATCACTTATAAAATTAATATCTTTAAAAATTCTGTGTTATTTTATTATATTTTTGAAAAATCCTGTGTTTTTTAAAATGTAAAATAAAGAATCTATTTTTTAAGAATCAAATATTTTAATGTTAAAACTTTAAAATTAAACTTTAAAGAGCTAATTTCTTATTTTACAGTAAAAATAAAAATAAAAAAATTATTAAATAAAACGAGCAATAAACGAGCAAAGTAAATTAATAATTAATGTATATTTGAATTTAGCGACCATAAAATTATACAAAATAAATTGTATATAAAAAATTATTAAAACGTTTCAACTTAGTCTTCTTCAGTCATAATTCAATAATAAAAAATTATCCTAACATTCTAATCTACATAAAGGTCGATTGAATTTAATATCATATTCATACCGTAACACACCATAGTATTGTCCGCAAAAACGTCAAAATGTCAAATTTATAACTGAACGTGGAGAGAATCAAGGTTAAGCCACAAATAGCCTTGTTGGTTCATATAGGCATGATTCCATTATTAATTCAATTCAGCCTTTAGAAATTATTTAATATTCAGAATTTTAATATAAATTTTCCTATACGAAATAAAGAAGGAGTAAAAGAGGCTCTATTAAACACGAAAGAGAATTAGCTGAAAAGAGAGAACTTCGAGTAAATGCTGAATTGATAACATCATCTAGACCGAAGATATCCAAGATAGATTTCCTACAAAACTTATAGAAAACGATAGGTAAAACTAGAGAAATTTTGAATATAAATTGTGATGCACTCTACAAATTAGAAATTAGGACAGTTATTAGAGGAAATCAAAAAATAACAAAGCTGCAGGATTTGATGATATTCTGGCAGAAATACTAAATGGACATTAATGCAACAGTAGAATTGCTGTATCTACTATTTAAACACTCTTGAGATAATAATTCCTTTAATAATCTCTGGAAAAAAGGCATAATGATTAAAAATCTCAAAAAAGGGTAATTTAATGAAATGTCGCAACTGACGCGGAATACTAAACACTGTAAATAAAATAATAGCATAATACATGTTACATCTCGATAAAATCCTCTCTTTCTTTATTATAAATATATGATTTATACTTTGTCTTTATTTTATCTCTAGTTTAGTATTTCGTCTTGGTTTTGATATTTTGTCCCTATTTTATCTTTATTTCGAAACCTTATCTTTTATATATTTAGATATTCAAACCAACAGATAGCTCACGTTTGTATATCCTTATGCGTCACATAGATAAAGAATATCTATTCTACAATCTTTCCTTTTCTTTTGAAGATCCTTTTTCCAAAATAATAATTAAACAATAGCATATATAATTAAGTAATATTATATATTAATAATTAAGTAATATTATATATTAAGACTTTTCCGAATGCGAAGAATGAATATCTTTATTTTTCCTTTTTTTTCTTTTTTCTTTTTCTCTATAAAATTAAAACCAATTTAAAATTTAGATAGAAATAAATCATTACTTCGCCTCGCATAGGATGTTAATTAAGAAAATCGAATTTTTATTCTTAACATAAAATCTAGATTCGTAGTGTAGGACTTACGCGGAGCCTTATTGTCTTATCTTAAAAAAACAAGTGCGAATATAAGCCCTATCAAATCTTGAAGAATGTTGATTGGTCCTGAGCACCTTCTCACTCATTGCCAGAATATAAAAGAACTGCAAAAGGTAGTCAGTATAAAAATATAGTATATCAGTCAGTATAAAAATATAATAATCTTGGAATAGAGTCCGTCATGACAGTGGCTTTCGCAAGTAGGAACTATTCGCATTCTCTTCATATAAGTTATCTCACTTTTTTTTTTTGATATATATAAAATTACTATTTTCTTTTCTTTCAAAAATTTAATAAATGATAGTATTAACTTATTCAATTTCAATTTCATTTAAAGCCGGTCCGCATGAACTCCCGTACAATCTTCGCAACCCTTGCGAGGTCGAAATCTAAATTTCTCCTATAAATTATTATCCATTTTTTCCTTGTGATCATTTTTAATCATCGCACAACCTGATCTCCAATCCCCGGATAAATTGCTTAAATGCATTGAAAACCTAAAAAACGAAGGAACCTCAATTTCTATTATATCATTACGTAACAGAAGACTTGCCACGATTTAGAATCTTAGATGCAGCAAGAATAATGCGATTTTAGGCCCAATAGATCTTGTATTGATCACATCAACATTGAAAATAATAATAAAGAACAATCAATGGAATAACATTTCGTTATACTTAGTTGACTTTCAAAAGGCATTCGACAGTGTCAAACATGAAGCTGTATATATATATATATATATATATATATATAT
>NW_012130124.1:1145023-1161002 GCF_000143395.1 Atta cephalotes | reverse complement strand
GACTGTATATATATATATATATATATATATATATATATGGAATATGCTTGAATGATTGAAAGTTCCATCAAAATTAATAAACATAATTAAGGAACTTATGGCGAGGCTATGTGTAGTACTTCACAATGGATTCGAAAGCAAAACCTTTTTAACTTTAAGGGGTGTTACTACAAAGGTATACATTTTTTTCTACTTTTTAACTTTTTTTCTACTTTTTTTTCTACTTACAAGGAGATGCTCAGACGTTCGAAATTTAGAAAAAATTTGAAACTTATTGTACGTGAAGTGTATCACTCAGATATTATTTTGGCTAAATAGTAAGACGCGTTTCTTAGCTAATGTCAAGAAAATTGACTTTGAAAAATTCTGAGAGTAATACATTAAACAGGCATTAACGATATCCACAGCATAACGGGTAGCGCTCTTGTCTAGTAACTGCTGAATCGCTAGAGTCTCTGCACTTTCTTTTTCCCTTTTTAATTTAGCGTCAATTGTTAATAATTACAAAATAATAATAATAAGAGTAATAGTAATAAAAATTAATAAAAATTACAATGATAATTAATAAGTTATAGTGCAAATCATAATGATACATACATATACATATTGATAGTAACGACTGTTAGACTATTTTGTGTCTGTGTGATCGAATATTATCATGTTTACGGAAACTTGTAACTTACTGTAAACTTGTAATTCGTTCGTCAGCAAAATATTTTAGTTTACATACGTATATAAACGTATATTATGTAAAATATAAAAAATGTAAGAAATCATTTTAATTATATTGAATTGAATAATTTTTACGCTTGTAAAAATGGATCAAAACTATCTCCTTTTAACAGTCAATAAATAGTCGTAAGACATAGAAAGCGGCGTCTTTAATGAAATCTTAAAGCGTAAAATTTCAGTCCTAAGTCTTAAGAAATAGCTTAGGGCTTAAGCTTTACGCCTTAAAATCTCATTGTAAACGTCTAATCTTCCTAATATTTTTAATGGTAAAGTACAATGATGCATTGCAGTTTTGCTCTGTTTTAAAATATCTGCAGCCATTTTATGCAATTCAAGTCGAGGAATTTTCATTTCAAGAAATTCTTTTTCATCTATCTATATATGAGGTAATATAAGAGATAATAAATCGCTTTTTTATTATCATTTCCTATCTTAACAAATATCCAGCGAATAATTTCGTTGTTATCTGATTTCCTTTTGTTAAATATTAAGTTATAAACAAATAGATATCGATCAATAAATCGCTTTTTCATTATCCTTTTCTAACTTAACAATTAATTAACAATTATAATATAATTTTGTTTCCGTTCAATCTCCTTTCGTTATTTATTAATTTATAAACAAATATTAATTTATAAACAAATGGAGAGCAAGATTGAATAGATCGCTTTTTTATTGTCATTTCCTGGCTTTCCGATAAAAAATTTTTCATGCATAAATAATTATGTATAAACATACATAAACATGTATAAATATTTACAAACATATATAATTTTATATGAGATATGTTCATACAAACGTTCATATATCTTTCTTTCTTTTGTAAAATTATTTTTTAGTATAATAAAAATAATAATAGTAATATGAGTAATTATATATATGAAGTATAAGAGTCCATCCTTCAATGACCTTGGCCTTGAGATATGTCAAAGTCATGATCCCGAGTGACCTCGAACAAATTTTAGCCGTCGTTCATTATTTGTTAAAAAGTTAACAAAAAAACCTTCAATAAAACCTAACTTTTGGATATGATTGTGCTCCGATGAGACAAATTCCCTACTTTAACAGCGCAAAATATTTTCTTATATAATTTTTATATCGCGCGAGGACTATCTGGTAGACACGCGCTAAGCGTCATAACTTAAGTCATTATTCCCCGCGCAACAAGCCACCGCGATCGATATATACTTGATAGTAATTTACGCTTATTCAATGATATTTAGAAATTAATATCTCTTAGAGTATTGCAAAAATTTGTACAATGGTAAAGGACTTTTCGACTCAGTTCAGTGTATCTGCTCATGAGAGGCGATTTCGTAGATCGGGGATATCTTGAATAATTATATATAATATTATATAATTTTATGTAACTAATTACTAATATTATATGAAATTACATAATTTGTGAAACATTTTTTCTCTCGGGGTGAAACAAATGAAAGCACTTGTTCAAAATTATTAAGAATTAGAGAAGAAAGATTTACAATATGTAGATAATAAAAAATTAACTTTCTATGACATGAAATAAAATGTATAAGTATTTTGTACTTATGTATTTAAAATTTAAAAGATACTGTACCAAAAATAACTAGATACGGATACAGATCTTTACTTATAAGGATTTAAATATTGCCTTTAGATATAGTTAAAGTATTTAGATACTTTTACCTAGATAGTAGTTCCCCCACACTGATTATATGTAATTATATATTGAATAAAATATATATAATAACAAAAAGATATAAGATATATATCTTATCAATATTTTAAGCCTCAACTTATATAACAATTAGTAGATGATTAAAAAATACTTGGTCTGTTTTGAATTATGATTTATACTATTTATAGCGCAGGCATAACCCGAAATATAAACTTTATAGATGCACGTCAAACATGTTGAGATAGCACAGAAATTCTTTAATATGCCATTACCACTTATTCCACCCGGCTCAAGGAACTAGATTCTATCTTCTCGGATAGATAGAATAGGAATCTGAATGCACTCTGCTTAGAGGCGCGCGACTTCAACGCGAAGCAACTTCCATTCCACCTCTCTCTCTGATTGTTTTTAATGTGAAGATTTTATATGTTTAAAGCAGTAAATTTATGTTTAAAAATAATCACTGCTTTAACTCACTGCTGAATCACTGCTTTAAATATACAAATTCTTCGCATTAAAAACAAATTTTTTGCTAAAGCAGTGAATTTGTGTTCGCGTGTAGAGATTACATAAACAAGAAAAGGAATAGGATAATTTTTAATACTGTATATGGAAATAAGACGTTATTTTTCAAAAATTTTTTGTTAACTTTTTAATGAATAACGAACGAAAACTCATTGAAGGTCACTCATGATCATGATCTTGACAACATATGTATATATATATATATCAAGATCATTGGAGAGGACTTCCTTAAACAAGATATTTACCAAAATTTTTATTCTTTTATCAGCTTTATTATAATGAGTGTTTCACACCATTTAGCTATAATTTTAGATAAATGATTAAATTTTATGATAATTTTATTATATATTATAATTTCATTATAATTTTATTATATGTTATAATTTCACTAGACCTAATTTGTAAAATTATAATAATTAACAATAAGAAACTTTATTTTAGACCGCATATGTGAGAATACAATCAACTAGATAGAAATTGAAGGCCTATAACGGTCGAAGCTGAACCTTTTAATGCTTGAAATAATTCAATCTTAAATTAAATCTATATATACTATATACTTGCATATACATCATAAGTGTAATCTTTTTGAATTGCGCGCCAAATTGTTTTTTCGAATTATAACAATTAAATTACTTTAGTAATCGCGAAATTAAATTGACAAGTAATTTTAATAATTTGGTGCTCAATCAGGTATTATATTATAAAGATGTTAATATGTTGAAAAATGTAATATGTTGTTAATAAAAATTTATTGCGAAAATATTACAATATCTTAGCCGGGAATATAATTAATACGTAACACGATTGTTTGATCAAAATAATAAAGTCAAATAATTAATTTACATTCATTATTACTATTTATAGCGTAAAGTACTATAAAATTTTCTAATACAATACTTTATTTCGGCAAGTGTATAATTTTTAATGTGAACTGTTGTTACTGTAAATGGGACTGACAAGTGAAGATAAAATAAGTTTATTTATTTTAATAAAAGTGGCTCTATTTTCATGATCACCATTATACTCAACGTACAGTGTACATTGAAATCGATTTTGTTTAATTAAATAATTTTTATTAAGCGCACGAACATATTATTTGCATTAGCGATCAAAATGATAATCATAAGAGATAAAAAATTCTAATAGTTCTAGTGTTAAAATTAAAATGCAGTTTATTTACATTAACATTAAAAAGAATATCGATCAAAATACAATTAATGTAAAAAAAATTAAATGAAAAAGGATTTGAATATACTGACAATAATGAGAAAAAATAACGCACTAATAAATAGTTTTATCTTAATTTTATGATTGCTCTCTTCTTTTAAAATTTATAATATCGAAAAAGCTTATTGAAAAAGAATTTTCAATGTTTTTTTTATTTTGATATTATTTGCTCCTTAATAATGAATGTATATATTTTTCTCATAAATTTTACTAATTGTTTATGTAATTATCGTTACGTAAATAATATGTTTATACATGTCTCAACAGCTATTTGCACTTGTAAATATTATCTATCGATCTATGAGGTTATGTCAATTACATTCTACGTAAGAGCATGGCTATTAATGTCTATGCGCCATGTTATACATAAGATAATTATGCATAGATAACAATTGATGATATATCCGCTTCGATTCAATTAACCTATCGACAGCATGCGTTTAGATCTTTTACTCGATTATTTTCCTCTCTTTAATCAGATTGATTGCAGTATATAATTTGATTAGCAAAATACGCTAATTTCGAGATATCTCTGGGCATAGGGCATATAAAGCTGAAGAAGTACCTAACGTTGTCGTTCATTTCTAATGTTCTTCTATTTAAAAAAAAATTTCAACGTTTTAAATTGTAAGACTACAAAATGGCATAGAGTCTCACGAATTTGATAGACAGTATTATATATATTTAATACACAGTATTAATTATTATATATTTAATACACAGTAAATCATAATAGTCAGTTATTTTTCGCATAGAAATGCACGCACGCAGGCACATATAAACACGTGTACATTGTACATGCATCTATTAATTCGTATACACCGGACCTTTTCTTTTCTTTCATCATTTTTTTTAGAATAAAGAAAGAAGTGTAAAAAGACATAATCCTAATACATATTATTACCTATATGGGCCTTTATTTCCTGTTTCCTACTGTTATGTTTCCATATACGGCCCAATAAGAATCTTATAAGTATTATGTCATTATATTGTTTATAAGTATTACGTCATTTGAGAGAAAGACGTTATTTCCACATATATTGATTATTTTGAAGATTATTACTAAGGCCTTGATGATCTAAAGACTTAAGACACTCGCACGGAATGCTAGTGATTCGGATTCAACTTCTAGTCGAGGTAATATCTTTCATAATAAATAAATTTATTTACAGATTTTCAACATATTAAGATCTCTTTAACAGATGATCTTATTGAACATCAAAATTTCAATTGTGATATTTCAATAATTTAACTACATTTTTAAGTTTAAAAAAATTAATTCAGCGTGCAGTCCAAATGATTACAAATATAGTACATATGTACATATATATATTACATACAAATGTATATATAAATATATATAAATATATATACAAATGTATATACAAATTCATATCGAATTATTAAAGATACAGCTTATGAGCCTTTATTTCCAATTTCCTATAATCCTAATAGTAATAATATGAATTGAAATAATAGAAATAATATGAATATTCTTGTTTAATAAATATTATTGGGGAAAAGGAATTACATTTCTCCGATCTCTTGCTGATTAAGTTCTCATCTAATACAGAATGATACAGATTGTTTAACCAATAAGCAATGGATTTTTATTAGTATCATACATAACATACATACCATGTCAACTGTATCGAACCTCTTTTACATTTGTTTCTATGGCAGAATATAAATGTACAACTTTCTTATATCGTTCAATTATATCTCAAGCATTCAGAGAACGATTTACGGATTATCGTCATGTCGTGATTCATTGCTAATGTTTCATGAACTTGCCGTTCACTTCATCAGGACGAGGAGTCTACTAATATAGTATGTGAGTCGTAAATTCTACCATCTCTGAAGAAAACACCCGTGAAACTCTCAAACGTATCAAGTATTATGTATCAAAGCATTATGATATTATGCGGAGATAATTTTTGTAAGAACAATATACAAATGAATGAAATCATCTTTCTTATCATGCAATATCGTGCAACATTATATAGAGTGTTCAGAAAATTACTCGCAATATTTCAGGAAGCGATTTGAGACTTAAAAAGAAAGAAAAAAAGACCTATAAACATAAATCCGGAAATAAATTGTTTAAAAATAAGGAGTTAAAGCTTCTTTTATGTTCGTAATTTATTGTAAAAAATCGTAATTTATTTTTCATAATAATTAGAGGAGAAGATGATATTACTAGTATGGTCAGTGATATTATGACCTTCCTTAATATCTCCGCTATTATAGCAAATCTTAATGATTACTTATGGAATTATTTATTCAGTAGCTCGCCGTTATATCATGAGCTAATATACCAATATTCAACAGCCAACACTTATTATAACGCATTTTTACTTTCAAGTATTTTAAAACGTTTCTGAGATATATTTTAGCATTTAATTACACCTATTTCCACATTTTTCTTAAATTTCAGCATATTATCACATGAATATAGATATTTTTGAGTGTGTTATTTGCTATTTTTTTGCTATTTAATATTTTATTTGACTGTGTATATTTTGAGTTATGCAAATTTAAACAATAGCATGGCATTTTACTAATGTGTTATTTTATTCAATATCCTCTATGGGTATTAATTACTCAAGTTCTCTTTTTTGAAGTTTTCATATCAAAATAATTATTTGATAATCGATTATAACTCTACTAATATAATTTATATTACGTGTACTATTTTTAGTACTGAACAGTTTATGTGCAGAAGTTATGTGAATGTATATACATTCATTTGCATATATTTTAAAATGTTTTATTTTTTATTAATTTTGTAACCAAATACTATTTTCTAAATAAAACTAATATTGTATCTTAAGGATATTTTTATGGAAAGCCACATTACCATTTTTTTCTTTATGCAATATCGTCGTTTTTATTAATAACATCCTAAGTAATAAATATTTCGTAACTTTGAATCCAGAATCAACATTTTAATAAATGTAATTATCAATTTAAATATTGATTATTGACAAAGTTATTATGTAAAATGTAACTGGGATGTCATAATACCATTTTCTCCTCTATAATTAATTTTATGGTGTTTTAACATAATTTATTTTATGGTGTTTTAATATAAATAACTTTATTTCAGATTATGTTAGAGTTATACAGGATGCATGTGGAGGCAATCCGCTTAGTGCATTCCTCTTTTAAAATATTTTTTAAATTTATTTTTATTCCTTATTTTTTTTAATTTTTCAATATTTAAATACGATTATATTATTTTTATACTTAAGGATAAACATAAACAGGTATATACATCGAATTAAATTAAGATTTTTTTTAACATAAAAGTGGCTATAACACGAGAATGAGTTATTTTATGAGATCTATGTATATATAACTTTCCTTCTTTCCCTCGAGTCATTTCCCAAAGTATGATGCGGGCGATTTTCTATATAAGTAATGATCGAAACTGGCTTTACTCAAATTGTTGCAGAACAATGCACAATAACAAAATAAGTTAAATTTCCATATAATTTGAAATTATGCAAACGGTGTACGCTACGATAATGTATGCTGCAGTGTTTGTTATAAACAGGATATTTCAAAATTCGTACCCATGAAATACATAAGCATAACACTTTATGCTAAAAGAAACAACTTTTTCCTTTTGCAAAATTGCGACAAGTAATTTTTGCAAGAGAGCGGATTGAAATTAAGGGGATACTGGAGCGATGGCCGAATTTGATCGAGGTCGATAGTACAAATTACATTATATAATATAGTCTGTATATTATCGTATAAATTGCAGTTCATCAGGGCGAGGAGCAGCCTAATACTCAGTATCAGGCTGCTCTTCGTCCTGATGAAGTGAACTGCAAAGTTCACGAAATGTTGACATTCCAAAAATGGATCTGGACACGGAAGAAACCCGTGAAATGCATAATCTTTATATAGAAAGCACCCTGGAAGTCTCAAGAACATTATTATATATATATATATATATATCAATTTTTGAATTTTATTTCTCTATCAAAAAAGATAAAATTCTGACTTCTCTTCAGAATATTTATCGCAAAAATCTGCATATAGTTGCGTTTTTCATTGACAGAACTACCCAGACAGCACACAATATTTATAAAATATTTACAAAAATATTTATAAATATTTACAAAATATTTATAAATATTTATAAGATTTATTTTAAATATTTTGTAAATATTTTTGTGATCTTAGATTGCACAGATCATAAATATTTATTTTAAATATTATGAAATATTTATTGTACATGTTATAGTAAAGATGCTCTGAAGATACTTAATGAGACATTATAATCCAAGTAAAAAATATTTATTAGAAATATTTATATTTATCATAAATATTACATAAAATATTTAGTCTACATTTTAATATTTCGAATAGAATTTTATATAAAATATGTATGAAATATCTATATAATATTTCACAAAATGAATATTAATAAACATTTATCATAAATATTTTGTGTTGATGAGGTACTGTCTGGGTAGTGCTCTCAGTGCAATTAAATCCATACACACAAATCGACGCAAATGTGTATGTTTAATAAAAATATAGAAACGCGATAAACCGAAAAAAAATCTTCAATACATTTTATTATGCTATTTGATAAAATAACATAATAAAATGTATTGAAAATTTTTTAAAATTTATAATATTTTAAAATTTTTGTAAAATTTGTCCGTTTGGACATTATATCAATTAAGATATTTCATTTTTATATTCAGATTAGAATAGTATATAACGGCTTTAATGTGCACTGAGTTTTGTCAATGTGAAAAATGTTATAATATTTTTATTAGCATTAAGCAAAAAAAACGAAAAAGTAACAACTCGTTACATTTTGAGTATCAGTAACGATAATGAGTACTTTTGCAAATCAATAACGATAATAAGTTACTTTTGGGAAAAAAGAATGGTAACGGTAACGAGTTATTTTTATGGGGTAACGTTGCCAATCCTGTTTATTATATATTATTGTGTCTCACTCAAACGCATTCATCTGTTCTTATCTAACATATTGCAACGCCATTTCTTGCAAGATTAGATCTACTGTTAGACATAGTTTTTATTTTATTTACCATTCCGGAGTCATCGCTCAGCATTCATACACATAATTTGCAGATCGATATAAATCTTTCTTTTTAAGCTTTTACTCTTATTGTGAGTCAAAAAGTCATCTACCATTTTGCAATTCTCGTAATAATTATAAAATATTAATTATTAAAAATTGCCAAAAATTAGTTTTCAATAATTTTTTACTCAGATATTATCAACTTTACAGTAAGAGACAAAAATTGTTTATGTATTTCAAATTCTTAGAACATGCGACCTTATTATTAGGTCATCTTCAGTGTAAAAAAATTAAACGCAAATTTGACAAAAATAAAATGGTTAAAATTATACAATTTATAGTTACGCAAAAAGTTAGTAGTACTTATCCTAATCTATCTTCCGCACAATGTAATGCTTTTCGTTCTGGTAATATTATCAGTTTTATTCTTGCGTTATAACAGTCGCAAGTCCATAATAAATAATAAAAATATTGAACATGATGAGTCATTAAATAAAAATGTACCAGCACACATTCTGTTATCAAATTAATAAAATAGATTATAAAAATTATAACAATAAATGATCATTATATTCAAAATTATTAGTATATAGAATCCTTATTTTAATAATTAATAACTATATCAAAGTGTGTGTTAATAAATAAAATTATTTGTACATATACCTCAACTGCGATAAATCAGGATATAATCAGTAATTGAAATAGTGAGTCAATTTTAATTAATTGCATTGTTAATTCGCAAGAAGTAAATGCGATCAAAGATAAAAATTGAAACCAGTTCAGTCAAATTGCTTATATTGTGCTTGTATTATAATTGCTTGTATTATTAAGTATGAACGATATTCTATTGTTTTATCTTGTTGTATTATCTTGTTAAGAGAGAGGATGAGATTGGAAGGGAAATAGAGATAGGAAAGGAATAAAGAAAAAAGGAAAGAAAGAAAAGATTAGGAAGGAGAAGGAAGTTGCAAAAATTGTAAATCAGAATTAGATAATGCTTCCGTTTTGTTTGTTCAATCCCAATTTTTGTTTTTTAATATAAATTTCGGAGATCAATCTTTTATTGTACCGTTGTCTAAGATCTTTTCAATTATACGATGATCATCAATGAAAAACCAGTCTTTTTATTAATGTCCGAAATATGTTCATTTTAGTCTTGTTTTTAATTTTCTTTTGTTCTACATAATTAGCTTCACAGTTATCACAAGAAATTTTATATACAACATTTTGATCAGCTAAATGATCTAGTCTATCTTTATTTCTAGTTATAAAGTTTTTATAAGGTTTTTATAAAGTTTTTAAATGTATTTAGGATTGAATATGGTAACTTTATAATTACATTTATATGCTATAGGTAAAAAACTTTCAGAGATAGATTTTATATATAGAATTGTAAAGAACTTCTCTTTAACATGGATATTATGTTGTATATTGTTCTGTGTGTGGTATTTTAATCTTTCTTCAATTATTGAAAAAATGAAAGGAAGAGGATAGCTATTATTTAGAAAAATATTAATAGCATCAACCAAGTTCTTTTCGTGGAGAATAAGACAATTTAACTATTTTATTAATGAAACCGAAGACATTCCTTTTGTGACAAAAAATGATGTGAGTGAAAATTAAGAAATCTGGCTGAACAGATGATCTTGTATGTGTCAAAAATAATCTTATGATTATCAATTATAATCATAGTGTCCAAAGAACTTAATTTTCCCTCAGTGCCAATCTCCATAATAAATTACAGACATGTAGAGTAACTCCGGCAAATATACCACGTTGGGATTTAAGCCGCAAAAGTCAGAAAAAGAAAGATAATTTTCCCGCAACTATTGTGTTACATGCCTTTATACCATATTAGTATATTGTGTTATGATTTCAGTTTCTTACTGTTAATATTAATGAAATTATTGTGAGTTGAATCGATTTCACTGTGTTAAATACTGTCATAAATTATAATCTACATAAAATGATTACTATAGGATGTGCAAAAAAGTGCTCTTCCATCAAGACAACGCGCCATCCCACAAGTCGTTGCAATGACAAAATTACGAATTGGCCTATGAATTGATTCCTCATCCATCCTATTCTCTGGATTTGGCCCCGTGTGACTTCTTTCTGTTCCCAAACTTAAAAACTTGGCGGTGGGAAGAAATTCTCGTCAAATGAAGAAGTCATTGTCGCCGTCAATCTCGCTTCAAATGACTACCAAACGTGAATTATGCGTCCTTTCTGACTGAAATTTGGTCTGAAGGGGTTTGAAGAGTAGATCTTTCGAGATGTTGCGTCATCAAATGGATTGTAGCGCCATTTCATGGAAATTTACCAAACTTATCAAACGACCACGTATGTATCTCATATCATAACATTTATAATACATTTGGGAAGATTGTAATTATTATTTATTACTTCATATACATATTTATCATTTTCTTAGTCTTCAATAAAACTTTATAAACGCATTTTATAAGTTATTGTGTCATTTTACATCTTATTTATATGCATCATTTGTAAATTTTTTATGAGCCCTACATGCCCCCCCCCCCCCCCTCCTTCTATGAGTATATTCCACCCCTATGGGATATACGGTAAAAATGCGAAGGTTAAAAAAGTTCATTTTTTAATACGAAATATAAATATTTCGGATTTCTAATATTTTTTTCATAATATTGTAGTAGACAGTACAAAATTTTTACTGATATAGTTCGTTTACTTTAAACATAGTAAATAATATTTAATAAATTAAGTTTTTAATAGGTGCGGCGTATACAAGGTAAGGAAAAAGTATGGAAAATCCTGAAAAATCTCAAAAAATATAAGTTTTACAGAAAAATGTTTCAAACAAAAGTTGTAGGATTTAAAGAGTCTCATCAGTTTGATCCTGGCTGGCGTTAAAATCAAGTCACCTTGAATTTTTTAAATGGAACATCCTATTTTTTTATTGCATATTCTTATAATCCTTCTCAATACCTTTTCAAAGCACTATAATTTTATTCATTTTGGGTCAAGGCAAAGTCGGAGGATGATCTAAGCTCTTAGATCATCCTTCGATCTTTCCTTAGTTGGTCGGATCATATTCACTATTCAGTTGTTTTCACGGCTACTTACTCTCAGTTGTTTTCATAGTTACTCATTATTAGTTGCTTTTAAAATGCTGCACCTTACTGAACGTGAATGAATATCTCTTTCGATGATGAGAGGATGGGGAGACAGACTAAGGTCGTACAATGATATTAAGCAGCTCTTCAATGCAACATTTCGGAATGAAAATACAAGTATCTCGAAATCTACGATTCACAAAACTATCACACGTTTCGAAGAAATTGGTGTTAAAAATCGTTCAAAAACAAGGAGAGCAGCAACAGCAACAGATTCCGAAAAGTCATTGGATGTTTTGCAATCTTTTGTGAAGAATCCACATATTTTCACTCATAGAACAGCTCAAAAATATCAAATAGATCAGAAGTCGGTGTAAAATATTAAAACAGAATAAGTTCCATATAAAATTTATCTAGTGCAAGAGCTAAATGAAGATAATTTTGATCGACGTCTAGAGTTTTGTGAATTAATAGAAAAAAATAGATGCAGAACCTGATTTTGTTTACAACATGTTGTTTTTTCAGACGCAATAACGTTTCAACTTAACGGTAATCGACATAATTGTAGATTTTGATCGGATACAAATCCTCATTGAGCACTGGAATTTCGTACTCAATATCAACAGAAAATAAACATTTGGGCATCTTAAATAATACTTTGATAGGTCCATTCTTTATTGAAGGGAATTTAAATGCTGCAATATACGAGGATATGTTGAGAAATTAAATAGTTCCTATGAGGACCATAGTTAATAAAAATATTGAACACTTGGTTCCAACAGGATAGTGCTGCGCATTATGGAAGAAATGTCCGTTATTATTTAAACAAAGTCTTCGTTGAACGATGGATAGGGAGAAGAGGTCCAATTGAGTGGTGAGCTCGATCGCCAGACCTCTCACCTCTCGATTATTTTCTATGGGGTTACTTGAAAAGTAAAGTTTAAACAAAACCATAAAATATACATGATTTATATTGTCGAATCCTTGATGAAGCTGCACTCATTCCCAGGGATTTCAAAAACACTGTTTCAGGATTTTACAATCGGCTAGCACACTGTCAAACTGTGAATGGTGAATATTTTGAAAATTTATTATAAATTTTTATTATAAATTTAAAGATAGATAATCCTCCGATTTTGCCTTAGTTGGCTGGATCATCTTCCGACTTTGCCTTAGTTGCTTGGATCATCCTCCGATCTTAATTGACTGGATCCTCCTCCGATCTTGCCTTAGTTGACTGAAGCATCCTCCGATCTTGTCTTAGTTGGCTGGATCATATTCCGACCTTGTCTTTGGGTGTCTATTATTTCTTATTAAAATATTCAATAACTTTGAAATGGCTGACCCAAAATGAATAAAATTATAATGCTTTGAAAAGGTATTAAGAAGGACTAGAAGAATATGCAATAAAAAATATGTTCCATTTAAAAAATTCAAGGTGACTTTGACTTGACCTCAACGACGCCAGCCAGAGTCAAATTGATGAGATTGAACAGACCTTTTTAAATCCTACAATTTTTATTTGAAACATTTTTCTGTAAAACTTATATATTTTTTGAGATTTTTCAGAGTTTCCATACTCACCCTGTATATAGGAATTACCCTAATGAGTTTAAGATTTCTAGTATTATATTCGTACTATCTAGTGGAGCCGCAAAAATGATGTTATCCAACGGAAATTGAACATAATATACTTATATTATAATTATAGTTATAAGGCTTTTTAATGCATTTGGGATTGAATATAATAATTTACAATTACATTTATATGCTATAGGCAAAAAATTTTCAGAGATAAATTTTATATATGGAATTCTCTGTAAAAAGAATTTCTCTTTAATATGAATATTATGTTTTATATAATATTATTGTTCTGTGAGTGTATTTATTCTTCTACTTCTGTTATATGGATGACATCATTTCGTCTCCTAGATAGTACGAATATAAGATAGTGCAAATATAATAATATACTAAAAATCTTTAACTTATTATATGTCAGACTGAATTTACTATGGAGATCGGCACTGAGGGAAAATTAAGTTTTTTGGACACTATGGTTGATAACATAAGATTATTTTTGACAGATACAAGAAGGTCACCTGTTCAGGCAGATTTTGTAATTTTCACTCACACCATCCTTTGTGTCACAAAGGGAGTGTATTATCATTGGTTTCGTTGATAAATTAAATTGTCTCATCCTCGTTTCCACGAAAAGAACTTGATTGATATAATTATATCAACCATTATTACAATTATATCAACTTATTTATATTTTTCTAAATAATAGTTATTCTTTTTTGCAATAATTGAAAAAAGATTAAAACATCACACACAAAACAATCATATAAAACGTAATAAATTCATGTTAAAGAGAAATTCTTTACAATTCCATATATAAAATCTATCTCTGAAAGTTTTTTATCTATAGCATATAATTGTAAATTATCATATTCAATCCCAAATAAAAAGCTTTATAACTAGAAATAAAGATAGACTAGATCATTTAGCCAATCAAAATGTTGTATATAAAATTTCTTGTGATAACTGAGAAGTTAGTTATGCAGAACAAACCAAAAGAAAATTAAAAACAAAATTAAATGAACATATGATATAATGAACATACATTGTATTTCGGACATTAATAAAAAAATTGGTTTTCCATCGGTGACCATCGTATTAACTATAACCTATAATTTTAATTGAAAAGATGTAAAGATCATAGACAAGGAACTGTCGTACAATTAAAGATTGATCTCCGAAATGATTTCATATTACAATAAAAACAAAAATTGGGATTGAACAAACAAAACGACACGGAAGCATTACCTAATTCTTATCTACAAATTTTGCAGCTTCCTTCTACTTCCTAATCTTTTCTTCCTTTCGTATCTCTATTCCCCTTCCCATTTCATCCCCTCTCTTAACAAGATAAAAAGAACAACAGAATATCGCTCACATTTGATAATACAATACAAACAATTTGACTGAACTGGTTTCATTTTTTATCTCTAATCGCATTTGCTTCTTGTGAATTAAATTGATTCATTGTTTCAATTATTGATTATATCCTGGTTTACCAATCGCAGGTACATGTACAATAATTTCATTTATTAACACATACTTTAATATAGTTGTCTATTAAAATAAGCATTATATACTAATAATTTTGAAATATAACAATCGTTTATTTATTTTTTAAATTTTTATAATCTTTTTTATTATAATGATAACAAAATGTAAGCTGGTACATTTTTATTTAATAACTCGTTCAATATTTTTATTATTATGGACATATTATGATTGTTATAATACAATAAAAGAATATAACTGATAATATTACTAAAATGAAAAGCATTGCATTGTGTGAAAGATATATAGAATAAATACTATCAACTTTTGCATAACTATAAATTGTATAATTTTAATTGTATTTTATTGATTTCAAATTTACGTTTAATTTCTTTATACTGAGGATAACCTAATAAAATCAAAATATATGTTCTAAAAATTTGAAATACATAAAAATCTGGCTTGTAGCCTCTTCTTGTAATTTATTGTTTATTATTATTGAGCCATTATAAGATTATTTCTATTTAAAAATTTATTTACTTCTTATAGAACTCTAAGAATTTTTTCAGAATTTTTTTTAGTACCGTATTTTCT
>NW_012130124.1:1122573-1144237 GCF_000143395.1 Atta cephalotes | reverse complement strand
CTTTTAAACTTAAAGTTAACTTAAACGTTTTAAAGTTTTAACTTTTTAACGTTTAAGTTTAACTTTTTACGTTTACGTTATTTACTATAGTAGTAGGTAAACATAAGAAAATATAGTACTAAAAAGTTCTGAAAAAATTCTAGAGGACTTTTCGAGTTTAGTCCGCTCTATTTATCTATTTGGCGATTATTTTGGAACACTCTGTATATGAGGATCTACAATTTAAAATGTCGTTTCCGAAGCAATTGTTGATATGGAGATTTTCTGGATAAGTATACTCGGTGGTTTGTCCTTCCAGAGGAGCTATGAGCGTATAATAAATTTTCGGTTCTGCCAGGAATCGAACCTTGGATCTCTAGCATAGCAGACGAGTAATGTGTTGTCTACTATACTAGACGCTCGCGCGCTCAATCGCGGTTTAAAAACTGTATCGCTTAAAAAAACAAGAAAAAAAAGAATAGATAATTTGATAAGGGCATATTAACCTTCCGTTGGGTGAAAAGTTAATCTGAGTGATACATAACACGGTTTTTCGGAGAAAAATTAATGTTTCAATTTTATATAATGTTTCAGTTTTATAGTACAGTTTTATAGTACAGTTTTAATAAAATGGTTAATGCGTGATTTGATACACCGCGCTCGATCATACTAAAAATCAAACCGACAGAAGGTTAAGAGAGGAACCTGGTTTAGAGAATCAAAATTTTCGTTTTTTTTGTTTTAATCGATAATATTACTCTTTAAAAATATATTCGTAAAGTTTTAGACGAAATTCGAAATACTTTTGTAGTTATATAGTCTGAGAGACAAGTGCATCGCGCAGATATACAGCGATATCTGCACGATATCGAAAACTTCAAACGCGTTTTTCTCAAAATCACTTTTTCGAAATTGGCAAGATAACTCAAAAACTATTTGACCAATCAATTTCGTCCAAAGTTTTTTAGTTACACAATTGTAAACCATCCTAAAAGAACTAAAAACATTTGTTAAAAAAAATTAGTATAAATAATTATTTCTGCATAAAAAAGTCGAAATTTTATGTTCAAAATCGTAATAACTTTTCTTTTAAAATTCCACAATTTTTACAATTTGATACTTTTCTCCTATTTTTTTTTAGTTCATTTAAGATAAAATATTATCTAATTTCAAAAAATTTTTCGTTTTTTGATTCTGGCAAGAATGCTCCACATTGTACGCCAATTAACAACGTCTGTGTCGAAGTATAATAATAATGATAATGTACAACTTATTATTGTATTCATTATTTTCATATTAAAAAATTATATTGTATTATTGAAATACATAACAAATCACCCCTAAAATTTTAAAAAGATCGGTTTCATAGCTTCATAAGAAATTTGCAAAAAATAGTTACTTTTATAGAAAGAATTTTCTTTATTTTTTTCTTGATTTTTTATTCTAAAATATCATCTCATATAAAGAAACCCTTGTGTTAGAGAGATATTAAGAAATCTTTTTTTCAATGAACAAAATCGGCACTTTTGATAAAAAATTTTACACAAAGTATAAAGCTATTATCGATTGTTAACTTTTGGAAATAAAACTTGAATATATTTGTCTCTCGAGAAATCTGAGCTCTTGTCATTAGAACATCTCAATTTTCCGTTTGTTCTAACTCTCAAATATAGTTTCCGTTTGTTGTTACTCTCAAATACAATAGTTCACAATTAGTTATGAGATACTTTTTATTTTATTTTATATTTTGATCATTCGATGTGTAATTTTAATCGTTTTTGCTAATATTTGATTTTGAAATTACAATATATTATATCTTTTTATTTTTTAATATACAACTTTATATAGATAATTTTTAGTTTTAATTTTATAACCGTATATTTACATTTTTGAAAATTATTTTTATAACTATTTCTCCACTTTGACTATTTCTAACTTTGAAGATTTGTAACTTGACAATGTATTGTATTTCACGACATATATTTATATTTATATTTATTTTTATTTTTGTTAAATCATTATTTTTATGTGCTATTGTAATTATGATTTTAGACTAAAACATTGTGTTCAGTGGTTTATCAATTATCTGTAATTCCAAACTTTTGCGACTGTGCTTTTTAAGAACTACTATACAAGAACCGTTAACGATTATCAAGCGTTCATTGTGCATTGTCATATTCATATACCAAGTAATGCTGCTTTGGTGTTTTCACGTTTTTATATTGAGAAATTTTCATAACCAACTACAATGATAGATGTACATTACGATGAAACTTTTATATTATTAGAATTCATGTTTTAGATTATGTTACATTATTTTGTATCAAGATCATTATTCGAATGAGTGTTTGATTTTTATATTGTTTATATCAAGATTAACATTGAAATGATTCAATTCAAGGGTCGGAATATTTGTTAATAAATTTTGTTTTTTGATAACTTAGCATTAAGACCTTGATTGGCTCGTAGCTCTATTTTTATTATATTAATTTTATAAAATTATTTCAGCTTTAATTCTTATATTATTTTTGAATATATTTTCCATAAATTTGACATTAAAATAGGAGTTAAGGTTACAAATTAAATAAATTATAAATTTTTAAAAAAGGTATCATAATAGATAACTTTATTCTTCCACAATCAAAATGTTAATTTAGTAAATGTAGTCACAAATAATGAAATTTAAACTTTTACTACTAAATTTGTATACATTTTTACTAATTTAATAAAAGTATGTATAAATAAAAATATGTCAATTGATCACATATCAATTTATATGCTAACATGAATATATAGGGATGCTTCCGATACACTACAGATCAGTAAATCGGGTTGTCTATCTGCCTATGGGTAGAGGCATGCTTTATTGGTAATGCAGAATAAGATTAGATCGCAAGTCCGGCGGAGAATGAGACAAGAGAAATTGAATTTTACATGATGATATAATATAAAATTCAATAATATAATATAAAATATGTATTTAATAATACAAATAATATCTGATTTAATCTAACATAAATGAAATTTAATAAATTTAATTAACATTTTAAAAATAATTATAAATTATAATTATATAATTTTAAATATAATTATAAATTATAAGACGGAATGTAAAATTTCTTTTCTATCAGTAAAGCGTGCCTCTGCCTATAGGCAATCCGATTTACTGATCTGTAGATATCAGAAGAGCACCCAGTATATGTTGAGGTTATATGTTTATGCTCTGTAGTGACAAGTATATGCATTTTATGTATTAAATATTTGCCTTACTAAATGAATGAATTTACAACATTAAAAATAATGAAAATTGAAAAAATTAGACAGGTTAGACTTCTACGCAAGATAGGTATCATATACCATAAACAAAGTTATAACATTATATGTTGCTGCCAGTAATAAACATTCAATCATATTCATTTTTTTTAAATCACAATGCATTTTAATATTTAATTCCTCAATGTTTCTTCTCAATTAGAACTTATTATTATGATATGCGCGGAAGGAGTTCCTGTTATATAGATGTTATATAGATGTCACAAATTTCGTAATTTCATTAGTGATAAACATCTACGCTTATCTCGGTTCACGCAGCAGAATGATGCTTTTTTATGCCAAATTTGTTCGTTCCGAAAAAAAACCGCTTTAAATAAGTATATCATTCATTTTTGACTAAAGAGAATAATTATCATATGCATTAAAATATTTTTTATTATAATAACTGACAACTCGCAATATGTTTGTACTAACGTATTGTAGCAAATGAATACATCGTCTAATATAATAAATAAATAAATTTATTAGGAGTAGCAGACATTTTTATATACAGTTAATACATTTTATAACAAAAAACAAAATTGCAAAAAGTGCAAAACCGGTTTATGAATCAATTATATGCATCAATCATATTGCAATGTAATAAACATACCAAAAGAACATATAATATGCTGTAAGCGCTGCAGTTTATAAAATCGAAATTACAGTCCATAAGATCGAAACTATTGTATATTATGTGCATATTTTTTTAAGATCTTAAGAAATATGCTGCTCAAACAATTAAGAGATGAGTTAGAAATAATGGGAAATAAAAGTAAAAGACAAATATGACAAACAGAGAATATGGCAATACAATTCCGCAAAACCAGAAGTACACAAAAAAGTATGTTCTGTTATGAAGATGTGAAAATATATACCTTACCAAATGAGATAAAGTAATATGAAAGACTTGAACCGTTTAAACAAATTAAAAAATTATAATACTATAATAAAATGTGCGTGTTTATGAAATCAATAGTCGAATTCATTGTTGCCCTTTTTCCGCGATGCGGACAATTGGTTATCTAGAGCTCGATCGCATCGAGTAACTTCGTATCATGAGCGATATTGTAACCATTTATCGATTTTTAAATCCTTATTTAATTATTTTATAATTCTTATTAATGACAGTAACGATGTTATTGTATTGTTGTCGCGCAGCTTTTTTACCATGTGTAAAACAATAAATTGTATAACAATATCATTGCTGTCGTTACTGAATGAAGGCCTTATTAATTCAAACTGAGATTATTTAAGGTTAAGCAGGTAAGTTTACTATTATAATTTTGTTCTTTAAATATGAATTTGATATCAAAATTGTATTCTTTGTACAGTTTTAAGAATTTGCTATATAAAAATTAAAGACTTTTGTATTTATATGTTCTGAATATAATATATTCATATGCTTTATGCGGACGTGAGATCTGGATTTATATGAAAAAATTTTTGATAAATATTCACAAAAGGCACTTTTAAAAATTAATGACCTTGGCATATACAAAATCCGCCATCAAAATCAGGATAAAATGAACAATTTGTTTAAATTAAATTCTATTCATCAAAATGTAAAAATTACAAAAAAATTTTTGTATATCACTATTCTGGTATTTTTTTTTAGAGTAAAATTACTCTTTATAACTCTCTTTTGCTTCGATGACTGCTTCGATCTTCGGCCTGAAGCACTGACACGCTCTCTGCAACGCGTCCTTATTCATATTGACGAATACCGTCTCGATAGAGGTCTGGAGAGATGTCACATTGGGATATCGACTTGTTGGTCACTCGTTCAATGACGCTCCACACGTAATAGTAATTCAACGGATTCAAATCTGGACTGAAAGATTTTCTCGTCTGGAAAAACTTGATGCATCCCGCAGCTTCGTTTTTCAACGAACACAGAAATAAGTTACAACGAGCAACTTTGTTCAGCTTAGCAGAAAGCATTTGTCGAATTTTTATCAAATAAAACTTGAAGCGTAAGCTCCTCTTCAGCAATTCAACACATTGTAATGTCACTCACACTCAATGTTTTTGCCAACGTTGTCAGAGACAGCCTTGGGTCCTCCGAGATGAGTTCTTGAGCCCTTTCGATAATTGCTGGAATCCTTATCGATTTTTCTTTGGAATGTTTCTTTCTCGTCGGGTTGGCAGAATTCGACGAGAACGTTTTCGAACGTTTTCAAAGTCAAATATTTAACCGCAATATCATAAACAGTCGAACTCGGGTATTCGAAGAACCGAATAATTTCGGTCAGTGAATGTCCAGCGTTAAGTCCTCCGCACTCGATCTTATCTGTTCGGATATTTTGAGGTTTACAAACATCTGATTTGCCCGAATGTCAACAACGCCGACCTGTTGCCGAAGTTAAATGAGGCGGAAAATTCAAATTTAAATTAAAACTATTCTAAATTAAAAACTATTCTATACTCTTCTTTGCTTAATGATTTTCTATGCAAAAGGAGTTCCATCCTATCTCCCTCCTTGTCAAGGAATGCACGACTTTCCATGCGAAGCAATTTTCAGCCCACTTATCCTTCTGCTTCATAGGCGCACGATTTCCATGCAAAGCAACTTTCATCCCACCTCCCTCCCCCCTCCCCTCCTGCTTCATGGGCGCACGACTTCCACGCAAAGTGACTTTCAACTCATCTTGCCAAAGAGCGTCCGAATTTCCAAAGCAACTCGCTTGGCGAGATGGGATGGAATTAACAGGAATTGCCACAGAAAATAAATTTTAAAATTCCCTGACTTTTCTAGATTTTCCATGGAAAATTTTCCAATATAAAATATATAAATTTTAACATTTAAAGTCAAGAATTGTAGGAAAACTAGTCTTAGCTATTATTAAAAACAATGTAAAAAAGATTAATAGCATACTAAAATTTTGGGTACAAATTCAAGTCAACAAAAAATAAATTAATATAGTATTGGAAAAAAGAACGCAGTTATGAAAAAGAGCGGTCAAAAATAAAGAATAAAATATAAATTTTAATTATTTTATTCGTTTAAAGTGTGCGAGTTTTGAATGTATTTTAAATAAATGTCAGATATAATATTAAAAAATTATAACAATTATCTGGAATAGGAACAGTTTGAGGAAATTGTGAACAAATTTCAAAATTCCAGATTTTTTCCCCTATTTTCCCCTTTTCTCAGTTCTCCATTCCAACCAATTTCAATTTCCCTAACTTTTCCCGGTTTTCCAGGTAAATGGTAATCTCGGTGCAATCCTGAAACTCGCTTCGCGTGGAATTAAGTCGTGCGTTCTTGAAGCAAGGGAGGGTAGGATAAAAGTCGCGCGCCCTTGAAACAGTGAAGAAGTGAGGTGAAAGTCGCTTCGCGTGAAAATCGTGCGCCCCTTGGCAGAGAGGGCGATGGAATGGGAGTTGTTCCGCGAAAGTCAAAATGTATTTTTAAAGCCAAAAATTCCTGTTTTTTATAGTAAAAAAGATACACATTATTTTTGAAACTTTTTTATTTATAACTTTTTAATGAATAACAAGCGATGGCTAAAACTTTTTGGAGCTCAGAGTTATGATCTTGATAACATATATCAAGGTCATTGATTTTTGAAAGTACTGACCTTTTATGAATATTTATCAAATTTTTCATATATTAACATGTATTAAACAACTTGCACAACTTAATTCTCAGTCTTTTTCATTGAACATTGATACTAATTTATAAAAAATCGAATAGTTACCTAATCTTCAAAATAATCTCCCTTGCTTTCTATACATTTGCGCCATCTTTTGGGGACCTGCCGAATTCCACTTCGGAAAAAAGAGAGTTGTTTTGAATTTATTAATTCGATACTTTCCTCGACATCCTTAACATAAGTGAAATGAGTATCAGGTGATGTTGCAGGGATTTAAAAAAGTGATTATCTGAACAGGCGAAGTCTGGAGAATATGGATGCAGTAAAATTTCTCAGCCCAAATCGGTGATTGTTTTCAAAGTTATCGCGTTATCTTGAAGCAAGATGATTTTCCTTTTTCCCTTGCCGAAGGCTTTTTCTCCTTCAATGCATCACTAACACGAAACATTTGCTGCTGATAATGTTGAGTAATGTCCGTTTCACCAGATTGGAGCAATTCGTAATAAATGACGCCCTGTTGATCCCACATATACACAGAAACATCTTCTTGGCGTGGATATTTGATTTTGCAGTACTAGTCGAAGGCTGTCCCGAATAAACCCACAATTTTCGGATCTTCAGATTACTGTAGAGAATTTTTCATCGCAGATCTTGTGCAGAAAATCCTTCTTTTTGAATCGAGATAGCAATGACACAGCAATATCATAGCGTTTACGCTTGTTCTCAGCTGTGAATTCATGAGGAACATAATGACTTTCCTTTTAAATTCTCCCCAGCTTATGTAGACGCTTAGAAATTGCCGTGTTACTCCGAGTTTCTGTGCGAGTTTTGACTGTGTGCGACAGAAATTGTCGTCCAAAAGTTATTCCAGTTCCTCATCGTTGATTTCTTTAGCTATCCCGGACGTTTTTCATCATTAAGATCGAAATTTCCTCTTAAACCATTGGAACCAGGATGCTGTTTCTTACAGATACTGTAAGAAACAGCATCTTTTCTCAAAGCCGAACAAATCCTATCCTGTGCTTCAGCGGCACTTTTTTTTAATTGAAAAGCGAAAAGAAGGCAATGCCTTAAATGCTGCTTCTCGACTGATATTGCTTTAACACTTTTTTTTTAAGTTAGATAATACAACCGTCAACAATTACAGTACGTTTGAAAGCTTAAAGATGGCGCTCCAATATGACTATATAATGGAAAAGATATGTAAATTTGAATAGGTACTCATCGATTGAAGTTAGGCACCGAGAATTAAGCTGTCTCACCCGGATGCTAGCAGAGAAAAAGAAGACTGTTACCGAAAACGGACTATTCCCAGTGACGGAGATACGCAGTTGTATCTCTTAATTATTTTTGCTGTCTGCATCTGTTATTTGCGCGTTTTTAATGCCGATCCTGTTTTACAGGAAGAATATAAGGATGCCAAAACTCCAGAGTACAAACCTCGTACGTGGAACAGGGTGCACGAGATACGTGCTTCCAGGATGATGCAACTTCCCAATAGGACAGCTAGCTAGAATCGTCCAAGAAAACTACAGCAGCCTAATGCCCATATTCATAGTCAGGCCTTATATTTAAAAACGGAAAGATAAAGACCATACACCAGATATCGTTAGCGATTGATTATATTTGATTACAATACATTATAATCTAATTCCACATAATTAAATACTTAAACGTTTCGGCCTTACATTAGGCCATCTTCAGTATATAATAATTACAAAATATTTATGCACCAACAACGATTCGTCTAAGTGTATTGTCTTATGACATGTCTACTTGTAACTGCTTTATTTGACTGCGTTATTTAACAATAGTTTTTTATTCTTAATCAGCAAATTGATGTTAGTCCGAAAGGATAAAAATGATTACATCCAAAAGCACTCGTCTTTTTATTATAAAAATTTAAGTAGTTCAAATGTTTCCTTTTTTAGT
Source organism: Atta cephalotes (assembly GCF_000143395.1). Classification (NCBI taxonomy): domain Eukaryota; kingdom Metazoa; phylum Arthropoda; class Insecta; order Hymenoptera; family Formicidae; genus Atta; species Atta cephalotes. Next base: position 1,135,415 of record NW_012130124.1, on the reverse strand, counting down.
TGTTACATTGAACCTTATATTTAAAGCTTCCTTAAATTTTTTAATTTACCTTTCCTCAGTAGTCAATAAAATAATTCGTAGAATAGCTGAAAATAAATTTAAGGAAGCCTTAAATATAAGGCCTGACTATGAATACGGGCATAAGACTCGATTAAGAAGAATTGTGTAAGGCAGAATTCCGTGTGAGAAACGAGAGGAGTAATTAATTCAGAGAAGGCTACCCTTCGAATTTCGCGTCAAACCGCGCGACGTTACACAGTTATTGCGGCCCCATGTTCGAGGGATCGCGCGATATGGTTATCGGCCAATCAGGTGCGGGGATAGTCGAAGTCTCGAAAGGAATCTGCGTGGTCCCCTGCTGAGCCCCCGAAAAGAAATCACTAATCACTTGCGTTGTGGCACGAGCTCCGAGAGGATAATAACAAAGAGAGGACGCAGAATCCACAGAGGGAAAGAGAGAGTAAGAGCAAAGCTGCTGAACTGCTATCAAAAGAATAGAGAAGGAGGATTTACCGGTGAGACAAGCATTAAAGCATTATAAAGCTGTCGATCCCCAACATTGTGATATTGAGTGAATCGTATGTGTCGAATTCGAGTCGAAAGGCTATAGCTCATATAAGGAATTATCATAAATAATTAATTTTTTGGATGCTGCATGCCATTCACTCGAAATTAGTATTTTCGCGTAATGTTCGCCACCCTCTTGCCATAATCTTGTCGTCGTGTTTCGTTTTGAGCGTAATTATATGTTAGATCGTCGTATTTTACAATACGCATTAGTTTTGAGTCATGACTTTCTGCGTTGACGGGACCACTCGGGTTCCATGTAAAGTGGATATCATTTATATGACGTTTTGCAGAAAGGTCTCAATTAACTGTAATATTCGTTCGATTGGCGAAATTGTTGCAATTCTCGCGATAATAGCATGTCCGCGTTCTTTTTGTGTTACGCGCATATTCAATGGTTTCCGCCATTCTAGCGATCTCATACTACCGAAATACGAATAATCATAGCTATTGTATATTGCGTACATGATTGTTTGTCTAATGTACTCTTAAGAGATCAAATAGACGTCTGTTATTCTTTTATTATTGAGAAAATTACAATTCTTATAGTCTTTCTCTCGTCTTCCGATATATTTCCGCTCCAAATAACCCATCATCTCTGTCTATTTCAGGACTGAGCAGTCATAGTGAAAATCATTGCTAAAATGTAAATGTTATTTAGAATAATAAAAAGGGCACCAAAATAAATATCGAGTGCCTGCTTTCTGCGATGCTTGATTCCAATTATCTGAAGATGAGTCTTAGATATAATGCATCGTATGTTCTTTTTATACACACTGGCTGTGTTTGTTTGTATTTCAAATTTACATTAAATAAAGTTTTTTAATTGCAATTGATGTACTTTAATATTGTACTGTAATATTGATGTACTTTACGTTTTATTACCGATTTCTCGGAATATCTCGTATTAGGAGCACAATTTTTTGTCTACGATTTATTCACTTTTTATTCACTTTTAACATTTTTTTAATTTAAAAAAAAATAGAATTTGAATTAAGTTTTACATAACATTATCTTAAAGCTTATTAAATTCCTTTCAAAATAATCTATTATTTTTTTAAATTCTGCCCATAGATTTCTAGCATTTATGCAAAATGAACTCGGTATCTATAATAAATGCCTTTCCTTATGCATTAATAAATTACTAATGTCTAAATTCTAAGCAGAATCGTAAGGCTCGTAACATATTCTTATAAAACTTGTAAGAATTTTTAAGTGCTTATATTTTTATATAATATATAATTTTCACAGACAGCTTTTTACATATAAAATTAGAATATTAGTCATAAATTCTTCTAAGTTTTGCGAGAACGCATTACAAGTCTTACGATTCTGCTTAGAATTAAATTTATAAAGTTTAGATTAATTCAGTAATTGAGATTTACTGATTATTTATAAGTATTATATTTTTTCATAAATAGTTGAAAAAACTAAATAAAGATTCATTAATTTATTTATTCTCTCTTTCACTCTCCTTACTTCTCTCTCTTTCACTCTACAAAGTTTCTTTCAACTTCTACAGCATTAATATTCTTCGTCTCGCCTAAATTACAAAGTCACAAGCTAGAATTTGAAAGCAAGTTTTTTCATTTTTTATATTCTCTATTAATCAATTCACGATATTGTACCCGTGTAGATAGATAATTAAAAAATGCATGAATTTTATGTACAAAAGCATCTAATTTGTACCGTTGGATATTAACAATAACTCAAGAATAAAATCATACTCACCTGACATTGATCGGTTGCATCGAATGCTCTTGCTGCAAATAGAGCTGTTGCTGATATCCATTAGTGTCCAGATTGAGACCATCCGACGATTGTTGCATACTGCTACTTTGAATCATCTGTATAATGTAATTATTTAATAAATAATGTAATAATTTAATGTAATAATTTAATATAAATAAAGTAAATAAATAAATTCCTAACAAATTGCATAATTCATAAAAAAATTCTTAGCCGCAATTAGATTATTTTTTTTGTTCTTTTGTTTTAAATATGCAGACCATAAAAATAATACGTAGCCACGTGAATATTCAAATTATTTACTTTTTCCCGTATTAATATCCTAAATATTATATATAAAAAATTCGTTGAGAAATAATAATGTCACGCTATGAAATAATATTACATGATAATATTATTTCTCTTTTCTCGCTGATAAAGATAAAAAAATTTCTATTGCGCGTTTCAACATCTCTTTATCTCTTTATTTCGAGATCAAAACGGAGAAAATGATGAACATGCGTCTAAAACTAATGTCTTGAATGTTACATGAATAATGCTCAAATACGGAAGTTATTAAATGGCTGATACATCGTCTGATATCATTATTTTATTTTTCTTACTAGGCAATGCGCGCGCGCGTGTGTGTGTGTGTGTACATACATGCATACATCATTATGTATTGTTAAGTGTTACCATTTATACCATATTATATATATATAAGTTGTGATTATGTTTGTTTCACGAAAATAAGCATTCAATAAATTAATCAAATAATGAAGAATATGTAGAAATATAGAACAGAGAACATTTAAAAATTGTATTCTTAAAGTAAGAAGATTATGTATTTTGTAAATTTTCATAACACGTATTCTTAATCAACATTTTTTTCTTTCTGTCAGTAGAATGTCTTCTCAAACTAGAATATAGTTTAACTTCATGATAAAATAGACGATCTACGCCGCAAATGTTCTGTATTTTTTATAAACTAGTATGTCTGCATATATTTATAGCAAAACTTTTAGGGTTTTTTCTACCCTGAAACTTTCAAAAAATTGAAATTTTTTTGTTTAAATCGATAGTTTAGGATTAAGAATATAAAATTTTTTTTCCGAAAGTGAAATTCCCAATATTAACAATGAAGATAGTTGATTATATCGAGCACAATAATCGGTGCTTCCATGCCGTTAACTGTTCCGTTTATGAATAGTTCCATTCATTATTAGACGTTATAATTATAATAATAAAATATAACAAATATAGTACATGTACTGTATTTGATGTTGGCACACAATTTTAATATCTAAAGACATTGGTAATCTCGGCGCTAAAGTACGTATACACTACCGTACTTTACGCGAACCGGTGAATTGCGGAGGACTGAGATTATCTCAATAAAGGGCAGAACCGATTCTATGTATGCTTAATCGATAAACTCTGATTGTATAGTACGTGTTTTTATTTTTTTCTCTACGTGTCCTACGAGCGGAGATATTGCGAAGCAAAATACAAATTTGAAACTTTTAATGTAAGAAATGTCGTCGTCGTCATCGTCGCCGCTACGGAGTGGGGGAAATGTTCTTTTGGAATTTTTGACGCAAGAGGCAAATGTGGCACTAGCAATGCATGGTCACATCACACATAGTCAGCCAGTGTTGCGAGCGCTGCGACGGATCTGCACATTCTACACATTCTACACTCTGCAGAGATTATAAGTGAAGTTTACAGTCACGCGATTGCGGAGGAATTGAATAAGTGCAATTGTAATTAAAGCTATATATAATATTTTAGTTATCTCAAATTAAATGTCTAGATTATCCAAATAATATCGAGATTATCGGAACTGGAATCCTATTTATACGGCACCTTTAATCGGATTTAATAACAGTGATGAAAATACATTCGCATATAAAAATAAGTAAAGATTTGACAAAAAAAGTGTCACTTTGTCTTATGAATGATTAGTTATTAAAGTCAATGACTATTCAAGTTAAGAAGTTTGTCACAGCAACGAAATATTACGATGCAAGCATACATTGCAGATACTGTAGTATTCCGCATCCGCAAGTTCCGCTTAATGGGACATAGGAAAATGAATTCCTGCGGATCGGAAATCACACACACACACACACACACACACACACACATATATATATATATATATATATATATATATATATATACAGGGACATTGTTGACTATGTTTTGTGTATCATCTCATTTTAATTTTGATTTATATTTTCTGTATACTATATATATGACATTCATATTCTAATCATATTGACCTCCGTATTTATTTGGAGATTTAATTAATTACTTCTAGAGTTATATTCAAATTCCCACTAGAGCTATCCAGGTATCACTGTCTATTCTTGTTGTTATTTACCCAATGTTAAATAAAGATGACATAACACCTAGAAAACAGGTGGGAATCTGAGCACGCCTCAGCATGTTGATTAACCATACGCTTGTAGGAGGCAGTTTTCTCCGTTTAAACCAACTTAACAAGATTAATTTTTATGAGTATATGTACATGTATGTATACGCACACGCAAGTATCGGCGGGATTCGCAAAAGAAATGAGGCCGCAGACTTTTGCATGACATATAATAACGCATAGTGCGAATCAGAATCTTTCCTCCCATTCCATGGAAAAGAAGAATTTCGATTAGTTGATTCCCTTATGCATTATGAGAGTCTGTGCTAATAAATTTGCGCAATAGAAAACGGCGGAATCGGCAGAATGAAGTTACGACCAATTACGAATGTTTCACAGTTCCGCATCCCATAGTAGCGCACCCCGAGGATGCCGTCCTATAGAGCGGAAATTGGCAACGGAACTCGCAGAATCAACACGAATCACAGCCATTTCGTTTTCTTTCTTTTCCTAAATCCTTTATGTCTTTTATCCCGTTCAATGGAATAAGCAGAACACGCGAAATAATATAAAATCATACTTTTTATGTTATTTACAATACTTGTAATAATAAAAATAGTATTTTAATATAAATATGATAATGTATAACAAACTATTATAGTAATCATTAATCTTCTTTAGCAGTAAAATATTTTTAACATAGTCGTAAAATAATCTCATGATTGACTGAAACTTGATTCCGTTTCCGCATTTACCGCTCAATGGGATATAAGAGAAAGAAAATAAATCGTAGGCTGCTGATTAATATCTACATTCATATTTACTGTAATTATCGAATCATTAACATTCTGCTATTGTCCATATTAATGAAGACAAAAACAGTATGTTATCAATCGCATTATATGGATAATGGTTATAATATACATCAACAGCATATAACATTGAGGTTATGTGCAACTATCGTTCATTCTGCAAATTGTAAATGGTGAAATTATAGCAAAAATAACGGAACGACTGTGATTCGTCATGTTGATTCCGCGAATTTCGTTCCGTTGTCAATTTCCACTCTATGGAACGGCACTTTGAGGCCGATATTCAGTCGATTCTTATTTTAAGACCGTCTTAAGTAATGTCTTAAGTCGCTAATGCGGCCCTTTAATTGGCTCATGACATCTTAAGACTATACTTAAGACGGCTATGCCATTCCGAACAAAAGAAAATAACATACCCTACCTGTTTGGGGCCTAACCGGCTCGAAGTTGCAGCGTAGACAATGCTCGCTTAGAATATTTTTAATAAATCTATGAAGACAATGGGATGTGAGAACAGTCTTTTTAGAGTAGTCTTTTTATTGTCTAGGCTGCAACTTCTAGGCGTTAGGTCCCAAGCGGATAAAATGTTATTTTTTTTGTTTGAGGCGGCGTAATCCCGAAGCACTAATCTATATACCCCTGTCTACATGACAGATTTTCTAACTTCAACAACTACAATTATAGTAGTCATGCGCCCCTTTGCAGAGGGGAGGGGAGTGAGAGTCGCTTCATGTAGAAAGTCGAAACCCATATGAAACAGTACAATTATAGATTTAGCTCATTTAACTGTTTTTTTAAAAAGATAAGTTTGTACAAGTAACAACAGACAGTACCATTTGTGCTTTACTTTTTAATTTGATAGAATTTAACTTGATTAAGATTGTAGCATCTGGGTTTTAATTTTTCATTTGATACATTAATTTTTTTCGAAGAGTAATAATTTTTGACAGAGAATTAAAATTGCCATTACTTGGGTTGGAATAAGATCTTATCAATCTTATCCTTCAATAAGAATATCCTTGAAGAAAAATTAAAATTATTATTAATTAGATTGGATACTTAGGTTTTATTCGAGAAGCATGTGTTCTTAGCGCCTTTTTTTATCTTTTTTAGAAAGATTTGTACTGATATCACGCATTTTATAGTGACGAACGTCTTTATAAACAATTTACTTTATAATTGATAATTCAAGAAATAGATTTTCATGTATTTGTACGAAATTTGGAGAAATCACTTTTTCATTATCATTTTGTAGCTTATAGATTATCGGTCAGTACATCCATGTGCTTAAAATACGACAAAATGGATTGTTATTGAAACTAATCGCGTTTTTCTCAGAATGATATTTTTAAAAACATATGGACACTAGAAAACTACCATAAAATTAATTCAAATGCTTTAAAATTTGGCTCAGTTGTCAATTGAATTATCTAAAGAAATACCTGTGATTTTTGCGATAACTTATATATTTTTTTGTTATCCATATTTTATGTCGAATTTTTACGTGAAAATTGAACATTTTTTTTTCACGTATGCACCATTTTCATATTTTTCAATATCTTTTAATTCTGTCAGGTGATTTTTGCGATAACTTATATATTTTTTTTGTTATCCATATTTTATGTCGAATTTTTACGTGAAAATTGAACATTTTTTTTTCACGTATGCACCATTTTCATATTTTTCAATATCTTTTAATTCTGTCAGGTATTTCTTTAGCAAATTTAATGTAAATTAAAAATAATTTTTTAATTTTTGACTACAGCGTACTTTGGATCTGTTCTGCTGTTCACCGCAAATACCTTCATCCATACCTTCATGCAGGTCAAAAAATGTGCTGTAGCGCCGCTATTTTGACTTTTAGAATTACAATTTTTGTACATTTTGTACATCAAAATATGAGTAAGAAATAAGTATAAAAAGATTTTATATTATAATAACATGAGCATGAGGACGTGACTACATAATTGTTTATCCGGACGAGACATTGGCATAATTCAAAATATTTACATTCAAACAAAATGTTAAATAGTAAACACTCAAATATACGTATATTCGTGTGATAATATGCTCGAGTTGAAAAAAAATTAATAAGTAAGTGTAATTAAATATTAAAATGTACCTTAGAAATACTTGAAAATAAAAATTCGTTATAAGTTTTGGCTATTGATTATTGACGTATACGTATCAACATTATAGTGTAACGGCGAGCTATTGAACATATAAAATAATTTCATAAGTAATCATTAGTATTCGCTATATAATGGCGGAGATATTAAGGGGAGGGGGGCCACAATATTTACACTAACATAATACCACCTTTCCTCTATCCAAGTAGAATGTTAGAAAACTGTCGAAAAAACGTCAGTAATAATTACAAGTTTTTAATATGTTATAAGTGTCTGTATAGAAAACATTAGAAATAACGATCAATTAAACGTTTATGAAACCAGTATAAAAACTTATAAAATTAAACTTATAAAATGTTTTTCTTTACTGTAAAAAAAACCATTTAAAAATGTTTACCTACAAGTTTAACTAACGTTTCTACAATATCTATATAATCCATTTTTAAAGGGTCCTGGACGTTCATTCACTGATAAAAAGTATGTAATTTTATATAGAAGTTATATGTATAGGATCGGAAAATTACCTAAATATAACGGAAATTTTCTAGAAAAGACAATTTTCTGTTATATATAGATAATTTTCCGGTCATATAAATGTGATTTCCAAAATTACATACATTTTTTTTAAGTGTTTGTTTTCTAGTGCGCAGAGTATACACCGCTGATATACGAGTAAGTGAGATAACAGCATTTATAAATGCTGTTGATGTATTCAATATATTGAATGAAGAAATAAAATTCGAAATATATTTCAATTAATATTTTTATTTATGATAATAAAAACAGATATACTCAGACATACATTTTTTTAAAGGACTTTTTTTTCATGTAGCATACAAATGTATTATTATATATATGTATAATATATACATATACGTAAATACATATTTTAATATACAGGGTGTTCGGTGAGACTATTGCAATAACTCACAGGAAGGTAGATGGTACTAAACTGAGTCAAAAAATCGTCTACCATTTTGCAATTTTGTAATAGTGCATTTTTGTAAGTTAACAAGATATTAATTACAAAAAATTACCGAATATTGGTGTTCAATAATTTTTTACTCAAATACTGTCATCTTTATAGAAAAATTACAAGAGACAAAAATAATTTATTTTCTTTTCATAGAATTCTGAGAATTTTTTCAGAATTTTTTATCAACTTTTTAGTACTGCATTTTCTTATTTTTATCAACATGAGAAAATATAGTAGTAAAAATTCTGAAAAAATTCTCAGAAACTTATGAGAAAAAAAGCAACTTTTGTGTTGCTGTTATTCTGTAAAGTTGATAATATTTGAATAAAAAATTATTGAAGACCAATACTTAACAATTTTTAGTAATTAATATCTTGTTAATTATTGCGAAAATTGCAAAATAAAGACTGAATGATGATGACTTTTTGACTCAGTTTAGTCTCATCTACTTTCTTGTGAATTATTGCTAGAGTGCCGAACACCCGGTACACGCGCGCGCGCGCATACACACCATACATACGTATAAATCATCATCAATATACATATAATAAAGATTCTCAACTCGTGATCTTTGATTTTATTATTTATTTATTATATATAGTTTTGACCACCCAATCAGCAAGCGAATCCCATCTCTTATAATATACAACTCTACTATAGAATACCTCAAGTAAGAGCTATTACAGACAGAGCACAAATGAGGCAAAATCGGAAATGAGTTTGTGCAATAATCTGCTACACAGCCAGGCATTGGGTGTTTTTTAACGTACACAGATAACACTGTGTTTTACACAAAGTGTTCCAATTATGACACAGTGTTACACTGCTTGACACAGTAAAAAGCTAAGTATGAATGTAAAATATGTCAATGTTATCAACTATTTAAAAAGGTAACTGTACTTATTTTGCAATAAAACCTTTGCAATAAAACCCTCTAAAAATCGTCAATTCTGAAAAAATTATAACTTAAGTCTAAATAAAAATCGTAAATCTATTATTGATATGTTAAATATGATTATAAGAATAAAATGAAAAACTGCAATGCATTATGATGTCATACTATGAAACTAAATTGCTTCCCAACAAGTATTTTACACAGTGTAACATCTCTGTGTCCTAGCTAGAAAACAGTCATTGTAACTTGACAAATTCATATCTTCATTTCATTAAAATGATATATAATTCCAATGCGATCCTTCACCACTCACTTAATTCTTTTCATTTATATTTTATCTTAAAAAAATAATGATTTTAAAACGTTTATATAACATGGTTATTTAACCAGTTCCTAAAAAATGTTTTTAAAGTAACTTTGAACGGTTTCAAAACAAAAATAAACATTCCTAAACATTTTAACTTGAGTATGTAAAAGAATAAACACAAAAGAGGTAATATCGTCGTAGTTCATAAACAAATAGTGGAAATATTTTTATGGAAGTATTTTTTTCAGTGTTTTAATATTAATATTTATATGTTAAATTATGGTAATCCATATTTTATTCATTTATCTTAGGATTTACATACTAAATTTATTAAATTAGTTTCTAAATTTGCTGAACGTTATCTATCTCAGACAATGCATTTATACTTGTCATTTGTAAAGAGTATATATTTTTTATGTATTAATAGATGATTAAATATTGTAATTAAACGTATAAGTGATAGTGCACTGTGATCGTGTTCGCGAACGACAGCACAACTTCGTCACGTGCTCTACTTTTTTTTACTTAAAAAAATTTCCGTACAAGATAAGCATAAGGTCGACAGCCAGATAGAGTTTTCACAAATATCAGAGCTTTCCGCTAAATAAATTGGACGCCACGAAGAGCGTGCCTCTCTTTCGTAATTTTCGCCTACTTTAAATTAATTGCTTAAAATTTCAATTTGCGATCAATGGCATCAGGGGTGGATCATAAAAGTGGGGAAATTATCGGAGGACGAGAGAGGTATGTTGCAAGAATCATACACAAATTTATAATAAAATAGATAACATTGTATTTCATACGGAGCTTCGCTCCGTAATATATAGGCCAAATGCCGGGAGTTTTCCCGCGGATTCATGCAGGCCGTTCGGCCCCTTCTAATCGGGACCTTGACACGCGTCAATTGTCAATCACGCGGCGGCATATCGTATAGATTCTTGCGAGCCGCGAATCCTCGCGCCTTAGAGCGCGCAATACAAATTTACATGGACACCTGCGTCGTCTGTAGCTTCTAGGTTATTCGAGCTGGGACGGAATGTCCCTGGCAGCTCCACTTGGCTCCATGTCGAGATATCTGCATCTCCGACTGGCGTTTGTATTTGCCATCAGGTGTGCCAGTAGTTTTCGCCTTCCGTTCTGTAAGCGGTGCGATACAATAAAGTTTGAGGGCAACAGCGCATTATCAAAAATATATGAAATTCTATGACTTGCGTATCCGGACTTCCTAGTCCAGCGTCGCACCTTCGTCCTTCATGGTGGTTTTCCTTCTTCTCATGGTGGGTGAGACAACAAGATCACAAAGCAATATCTTAGCCACCGAGCACAATACGTCGACGACTGTAAATCTAAATGCGAAATTAACTATTAAAAGAAATAGATTCTTAACAAAAAAAGAAATAAAAAAAAGTAGATAAACGAATAAATAGCGCATGTTTGAATGTGCGCTCGCCCTCCGAGCCAAGAGGAAGATTTCCCGTAGATACTCCAAGACTGTGACGGACAAAAATTGTCACATCACAGCACTTAAAACACACCTCTTTCGCTGGTTTTAAATAAAATTTCTTTGGAACATTTTCGAATTAATGAAGAATCCCATACATGCTGGCCTAAATCACTTTTTGAATTATTCTGTGAAATATTACGTTATATTTAACATAGTCTATACTTTAATATAGTCTATACTTTTTGTTGAAGTCAAGTATGATATGTTTGAATATTTTATTGAATTGCGATATTAACATATTATATGACTTCAATAAAGCATAATAATTTTCTTATATTTAAAAATACTCACTGAGATGTTTTATTTTAACTGGTTGCTTTATTGGTTTATGGTTTATTTTAACATCGTCTATGAAAATATTGTCGTCACTAATAATCTTTTCCGAAGTATAGATTCTTCCACATATTTTGGTTCATCTGTGAAACTTGTAGATGTATAAGCTTCTGAAATGTGATATTCTAATTCTATATATAAATTAAATAATAAATAATAAACGCGCTCACGCGCTCATAAATAATAAACTCGCTCATTTCTCTGACGAAATACTTACTTTACTTTTACTTCCTTCACATGAAGCGTGTTAATAGACATATGTTGCAGATAACATATACCACTTTGTGTTAATGACAATTACAGAGATCAAGAGATTGCTATGTTAATGCGAATATGTACTTGCCTCGATCCAAATGATGCGATAGCATTATCCAAAATTTTTTTAATCGAAGATATATATATTATTTCTCGTTTGAAGGGAAAAGTTGGTAATAAAAGAAATGTCAACGATGCCAATATTACATCATCGGCCAAAGAGACTTCTCTCAAATTTTTTTACACGTTACACTTTTACGTGGTGAATATGTCTGTAAAGCTATTATATCATGTTGGCATCGCCATCGAAATAACAACAATGTTGATTGTGACTGACTGTTAGCAGCGCTGTATAGTATTGAGTATGGGAAAAAGTTCGTGGCGATTTTTTAGTAAAATTAAAGTGTTTTTCTTAGAATATTGAAATCAATTTATTTAAACCAAATATGCTCCATTATTTTCTATAATATTTTGCCATTTTTGGGGCAGAGCCATAATTCCATTGCGATAGAACTTCTGTGGTTTCTGATCGAAAAACTGCTTCAAGTGATTTTCACAAGCCTCTTTTGAAGCTAGCTTTACACCATTAAGAGAGTTCTGCAGAGACCTAAACAAATGATAGTCTGAGGGTGCTATGTCAGGACTATTCGGTGAATGCATTAAAACTTCCCAACCAAGCTCTCGCAATTTTTGCCGAGTCATCAAAAATGTGTGTGGTCGAGTGTTGTCGTGATGGAAGACGACATCTCTCCTATTGATTAATTCTTCCTCTCATTTGCTTGTTGTAATCTCTGCAGTTGTTCATAGTAGAGTTCGGAATTAATTGTTTGATTAGACGATAACAGCTCAGTGAACGATTCCCTTCCACACACACACACACACACACACACACACACACACACACACCGCACCGCCCGCCCGCCCGCCCGCCGCACGCACGCACCTACCTTTACCTTCCT
>NW_012130124.1:1111549-1115405 GCF_000143395.1 Atta cephalotes | reverse complement strand
CTGACATTTTCACTCGAGAATAACTTTATGATGCAGACACAAATCGACTAATGTTTTTATGGGGTTATGTTGACAGATGCCCAAGTTTATTGTATGACGTCTATCATCTATTTATTTCGACCACCACTTACCGCTAAAGCCATCTATAGGAAAACGGTGGAAACAAAGTTGTACACCTAATAATAGACTATCAATAGATAAAATGATTATACAAAGGATAACCAGATTTATGTTACCTTGTATAGTCCATATTTATATATAAGCCCTCGATAGGTTCCCATCAATCTATATCTTATAACATATACTTTTTATAGTTCATATTTGTAATATTTCTGATTCCTCCATTTCATGAGTAAAATACGTACGTTACTTGTGTTTTTTGTCAGATCTTTCTTGACAATCATGTAAGTATTAGAGTCATTTAACATCTAATACATTTTCAATTTGTAATCTTTGTTATCAATAGCTTGTTATCAATAGCTGCTATAATGCTCCCTTTATTTATTTTAGTTAAAAATAATATCCAGATTATCAGTCATAAATTCCTTGGTCTTTTTTAAAAGAGTGTGTATAGGTTTGAAATAGATAATTGAATCGATATTTCCAAAACTCTTTATTCATAATTAATCGTGGCATCTTCCGAAACGTATCTCTCAACAGATTTTTGCTGACTAACTGAAAATTTATTACATTATCTTAAGCAATTTTCCGCATGTTCGAACACTATATTTTCTGCGTTTATATATAATATTCGCTACATTTGCTTTTCTATAATGGATATATTTTCGTGACTCAAATATCGACATCTCGCCTATCAATTAATCTTGATTAATTAATTGTTATTGTGGTCGTCAGTAGGTAATTTAAAAAAACTTTATGATGGAATTTGATATTATCTGAATAGTTACAATATGGACCATATTATCAATGTTCGGATTAAGTTCGATCATTCTGCAATTTTTCATTACAGGGGCAGGCATTTTCATTTACAATCAAAACTATATCGCCAAATATACAGCTAAATTTTATTTTCTCGAGTTCTATTTACATTTACTCTGCAATGAAGTCAGATACTCGACACTCCACCGATTCCAAAAATATTGGATTATGCGTTGAGACAATTGCCATCTGTTCAATCTATTAATGAAAGCATCTGTAATGTTAATATGCGGCAAACTAATAAGAGGTTCGCTATTAAAAAATATGCAGAAGTTAAAACTTGTAAATTATTAGAATCAGATGCAATCAAATATGATGCAATCAAATGTGAACATTTTTGAAGGATATCATCATAGCTGTTACAAAACTTTTATAGCTTTAAAGAGCAAATATAGAACAACTGGTGCAGCTGTACTAATTCTGAGCTTTCTTCTTCTATACAAACTTCATCACCCAAGTTCATTAACAAGTACATATGATATGTATATAAATTAATATATTAATTTCTAAATGTCTGTTTGTACGATTCGAAACCTACGCAAAAAATTGTTACTAAATACTTTTTAATAATTTTTTTCGCAGTCAAGTACAACTTACTTAAGAAAGTACTAAAGAAACTAGTCAGGAATCAGAATCATGTCATATCTCTCAAGAAAAGGAAAGTTTCGAAATAGCGTGCATTTTTTGTAACTTTGATAAAAAAAAATATAATGGTATAATCCTTACATACTAGCAACAAGAAAGATAGCAACAATAGAAAATATCAAATCAACAACGTAATTAAATGATTTGGATATGCTTCAAAAAATGCCATTTTGCCTTCAGGAGAAATAAAAGTTATCGCATGTTTGTAAAAACAAATTATAACAATAAAGCTAGAGCAACGATAAAAAAGACCTTGGCACATTACGCGAGATCATAGAGTTGCATTTCAAGAAGTATGCAATTTTATTAACGACAGTATAATTTATAAAAATAATTTTCGCTTTCTTTGTGTACTTCATATGTTAATTATTTAAATTTGGAATATGAACGTGACACATTCTTCATCAAATTTATTTTCAATTCAGTATTTAGAAAATAAAATATTAAATGCTTTTAATAAAAAAATAGAAATAGTTATCAATAAAAAAAATTGGTAAAATGAATTGGTGGCGTAATTTTATAAGATCTTGATTTTAAAATCTTAGAAAAATTTGATGTACATAGAGCAGCTCTCATTTTACGGCAATAAATTTTTGAAATAGAAAAAAAGAAATACGTGATACATATAACACTAAATGATTCCATAATGGGAGAAAGTTGTATTCCAGATATATTAAGTAATTTTTATTTTATATTACTGAGTTGCTCGAGTCATTGTCGTAAATGGAGAATCTAATTGCCAAAGATTAATGAAATTCTTTAGCTGAAGATGCAATTTTTGCAATCATAAAGGACAGTATTAAACTTTCTAAGCACATTACTCTTGGGATGGCTTTAAAGAGTTAACTAATAGCAAAAAGGTAATAAATAAATACGGTCATTGTTGCAATTATACTTGAAGAATTAGAAACAGAAGCGATTTTTGCCTCTACTAGCCGAACACTAACCTGCCCTGTAGATGTATTGTACAAATACCCAATTTATGCACAGATTTGGTTTTTGATAATTTTGATAGATTTGTAGATGACTAGAATAGAAAGGATACTTCACATAATATTGCTGGTATAATTTTTCAAAATATTGACGTTCATGCTCTTAATGTTGTTGAGACATATCAAAATAATGATAGCTTTTCTGAAAATGATGTTAATCAAGTAAAATGAAAAAGAACAAACAAAAAAAAGAACTTTTTTGATGAAATAATTCCTGAATTGGAAGCGTACACCAAAAAGCCAAAGCTAATAAAAAAATTGCAGCCTTTTAAACAGGAATTACGCTTATCAATACCAGAGAACTTGGAAAATTTCAGTAAATAAATTTGATATGAATATGTCACTTACTAAAAAAATTCTCAGCATACCTATGTTGGTTTTAATAGCGAGATATTTCAAGATAATTCAGCTAAACAAAAGATTTCGTATTTATCTCCTCTTAATTTATGTCCAACAAACATAGTTGTCGTTTTACAAATGATGATACAAAGTTAGAAAGTCGCCAAAGAGTGCCATGAAAGATACATACAAGTTATATGACTTAGCTATTGCAAAAAAATTGCGTTGCAAATCCAATCCACTGAAAATCCGAGATTCAACAATATTTTTATTCATCTAGGCTTATTTCATATAATGATGGCTTTCTCCAAAGCGATCGGAAAATTTGTAGACAATTGTGGCTTATCTATTGTCATGGTATATGTACAAGCGAAATGCTTATAAGTGGCTCTATAAATGAGATTTATAAGTAGGAAGCATTTTAATCGGTGCAAAAGATTGCATCCAATATTTGTAGCAAGTTTACATTTCAAATGTTTTTTGAATGAAAATAATTTATAAATAAGGAAAGATACAATAAAATATTTGATTTTTCAAAAATCAGATTATCTGCTCCCACTGTACACAATCAAGATGTAGTACAATTATTTCAACTATTAGGTGTACAACTTTGCTTCCGCCGTTTTCCTATAGATAGCTTTAGCGGTAAGTGGTGGTCGAAATAAATAGATCATAGACGTCATACAATAAACTTGGGCATCTGTCAACATAACCCCATAAAAACATTAGTCGATTTGTGTCTACATCATAAAGTTATTCTCGAGTGAAAATGTCAGTTTACGAGCCAAATTCTCGTCATTTGCGGCAGGTTTTAATTTTTTGCTTCAATATGAAGAAATCTGCGGCTGAGGCTCATCGAATGCTCTCAAATATTTATGATGAGGCCGCTATTAGTGAAATCGTGAGTGGTTTCAACGCTTCAAGAACGGTGATTTTGACGT
>NW_012130124.1:1099227-1109671 GCF_000143395.1 Atta cephalotes | reverse complement strand
TATATATATATATATATATATATATATATATATATATGTACACTAAACAAGATTTTACCACAAATATTGAATACATACACTAAAGTTAAATAAATATAGTAAAAATTTAACTTATTATTATGTTGGTATTAAAAGTGCTGATGCAATATTTTAAACTCTAGCGATTTAAAGATAAAATTAAGTATATTAATATTTATCCTTTCATAATAACAAGATATTATTATTATGAAAGATATTGTTATTATGATATTGCTATTCTACCAAAATCATCAAATCAAATATTCTACAAAATCTTACCTTAATACTATTTTTTTATTTCAAATAATTTAGATAGAATATGTCATTTAATTCAAATTTTGCGATGAAGCGGAGTACAGTGTTATTTTATTGTCTTTACGTTTGTCAGCTGTTTCATGAACCTTGCAGTCTACTTCATCAGGATGAGGAGCAACCTGATACTGAGCTGTTCCTCTGGGCTCCTTTTACAGGTATATACTCCTTAAAGGCTTAAATCCGCTATTTTTTAGTTAGAAAAACACATTTTTTTCCCCTAGGAAGCAAAAACAAATTTATTCAAACTTGCTCTAACTATACATTTTTCCCATCTTTCGGGCAATTTGTGTATACCACGTCAAAAAAATTCTTCATCTTTCGAGGCAAACTATTCATCAAGCCATTTTCGGACGTCTTCGTAAGAATCGAAGTGCCGCTCAGTGAGCGCGTGACCCATCGACGAAAACAGATGATAGTCAGAAGGTGCCAGGTCTGGTGAGTAAGCGGGATGGGGTAGCACTTTCCAGTTGAGTGTCTCCAAGTAGTTTCGGACCATTGTTGACGTGTGCAATGGTGCGTTGTCATAGAGGAAAATCAGCTTGTCATGTCTTTTATAGATAGATAATGCGGCCTTTTTTCACGCAGAGCACGGTGCAATTTGATCAGTTGGTGGTAGCGATGAGCATTAACAGTTTCACCAGGTTTTAACAGCTCATAGTAGATGACACCCTCCTGATTCCACCAAACGCACAGCATCGTCTTCCGTCCGAAGCGATTTGGTCTTGAGGAAGATGTTGATGGTTGGGCGGGATCAACCCAAGATTTCTTGCGTTTAGGATTCTGAAAATAGATTCACTTTTCACCTGTCACAATCCGATGCAGGAACGACTTTCTTTTTTGTCTGGCAAGCAGAATTTGGCCTGTGTTCCATCTGCCTATCCTTCAGTTCATGCGGCACCCATTTTCCGATCTTTTGAACCTTCCACATGGCATGTAGCCGCAAGGAAATGGCTGCTTGAGAAACACCCAATTGCTCGACAAGCATTTTTTGCGATTGGGTATCGTCCTCTTCCAAAAGAGCTTGCAATTGACAGTCCTCAACCTTCCTGGGCCGATTTTCACGCTTCTTGTCACTCAGGTCAAAATTGTCGTCATTGAATTGGCGAAACCAATCTCTGCACATTGTTTCCGATAAAGCATTGTCGCCATAGGCCTCCACAAACATTCGATGCGATTCGGCAGCCGATTTCTTCAAATTGAAACAGAAAAGCAAAGCTTCCCGCATATGCTTTTTTTTTTAGCAAAAAACTAGACATGATTATGAAAGAAAAAATGTATATTGTTGTATGAAATTGCTAATGATGTGCATTGGTTAATGTTAAACATATAAAAAAAAGTGTGTTGTGTGCTCAGCTTTGTACGCTCACTAATGCCACCTATGAGCAAACAGCGGATTTAAATACACATATATATTATGCTACTTGTTGGAGTGGTTGGGAGAAAGAAGAGAATTGTGGGTGAGGGGAGGGAGAGAGGTGAGGAAAATTGATCGGTCTTCAACCGGTTTTCCATATTTTATTTATGTTATAGCCATTATCTCTATAGATTGTTAGGGTTTTTGTACCTTCTCTATACTTTCTTAGAAAGTATGATGTGCGTTAGAATCATTACAGGACTGGCAACAACTTTTTTGTTATTGTTCATGAACTATCAATGTAATCAATGTATCAATGTACCAAATTTCAGCTTTAATCATATGACGTTAGTGCATTGGTTTTTTAACGACTTTGACTGGACGCCCACGCTCAACCCATCCGCAATAGGTCGGCAAACAAGATTTATTTCACATTTTCATAGTTCCAGTCAACTGCAAAATTTGAGCTTTAATCAAATGATGTAAAAAAAATGTTCACTACCTCCCGGACTAATAGTAAACGCTGAGTTATTCTTTTTAGCGATAACGATCCTATTATTTGAGTCGATGTCCTCGGATTAGTCTTGAAACACGTTACGCATCTCCTCATTTTCTTCCGAGCAACATTGCGCCTATTTGACTAAAATCTTTCGCGATATTTGATAATAGCAACGCCTACGAATCTTCATGAAGCATACGACAATACTGTCGCTTGAACACTAACTTGTAAATCGGCATCTCGTAGACAAGACAAGAATGTTTTTTATTGTAATTCAAAGTTGATCCTTGTAGTCTATCCGCCCATCCCGAGAATTTCTTCTCCGTCTACGAGTCTCCATCTATGGACTTAGATTGTTAGGGTTTATAAGAGGACTACTCTTGTTTACGTGACCTTTGCTAGTTAACTCGTCAAGCAATTCTTTCAAAAGTTATCTCTAGATGTACTTAATTAGCAATTGCTATTGTTGCAATTCTTTAACCAATAAGATCCGGAGACTTACTCTTCGATTTATAATCATCAACATCACGCCAACATTCGTTCAATCCTAGCCAAAGAGAGAAAACTTATCCAAAATTGTTTTGATTATAGAATCGGAGGTGAATTGAGAAAATGCGTCTTTCAAGTCTTTCCTTAGATCGTATAATTTCAGGTTTGTTCAGATGGCTCATCTGTACGAGTCAGTTGTAACTCCCTCGCATATGCTGAAAGCCATGGTGAATCCAATCACAATTAATTCGTACTTAAGTCATCGAATCTCGCCATGCGAAATCAAATTCATGAAATTTTCCCTCTCTAATAACTGCTTGATAAAATAGACTAAATTTTCTAAACTAATTCTATTGAAAACGAAGGCTTTCTGTCGACTTGGTTCTCCTCTTATTCATGCGAGAACAATTAACGACTCCATGCATAAACTTTGATAATTAATGATTCCAAGACAACTTGAATTAAATCGATTATCGCTTCGCATAACTCCAATCACAAAAATATCACTCTCTTAACACATTAAATGCTACGCCAGTCCCTACGAATCGGCACTAGACTTTTTGTTTATGCCACATCAGCCCAATAGTAAGAGATGACAAGAATTCGTCTTTTGTGCGCATGCGTGAAGGGACGTAGCTCGATCCAATGATGGAACAGACGGAGCGATACGGGTATCTTTGAGGCTTCCGTACATCTTAGTGACTGATCGTCCCAAAGTAGGAGGAATAGTCTCAAATTTTAACACTTTGTCCCGCTTTACAACGCGTTCCAAATTTTATCCTAAATTAAGATTACAGTATTGACTTGTTTCTACTTTAAATATAATAAGTGTAAGAAAATAAATTAAAATAATATAACTTTTTTCAATTAATGTGTGAAGAATTCTCTTTATGATTTTTTATTTAAAAATCCAGATGTTATTTATAAAATTCAGTAGCATTCAGTAGAAAAGTAGAAAAGTTTAGATTAGAGGCTTTACAGTATTATGAAATTTATACGTCTGTGAGTTGCTCAGCGTCTGCTCAATGAGTATGTGTTAATAATTCTTGCCCTCTCCCATTACTGCATCAGCTCTTACTGGCATTCAATTCTTTGTTAGATTATGCCGCCGCGATCTTGCGTACCGAGAATAAATATTTTGTTTAGGTCGTCAGATCTTGAAGAATTTAAAGTAATAAATAGAGAATATAAATATAATCGCATAAGTTTCTCCAGTTGCCTAGATATTGCATGGTGTAAACGGAAAGTGAAACAAAATATGTTCAGCACTTAACATGATAACTGAGACCACGCGCGACTAGCACACAACAATCTCAATACAGTTGGATGGGCTATTTAAAATTTGGAATTTAATTTGGCTCTAAAAAAAAAAACGCATGAATAGTTTTCAAAGTTTATGGCTTTATTGGAAAGGTAATACATTGCCATTTACGGAGGTCTTTATTCAAAATTCTTCTCAAAGAAGTGCGTGAAATATTCAAGTTTTGAGAACGATGACGAGTTGATGTTGATGGTTATTCAAGCACACTCTGAGCAACAGCAGCAATGTTTTCGGTTGACCTTACTGGATGAGCACGTGAACGAGTTGCTTTGTCCAATAAGGATCCAGTTTGCCGAATTCGCTTCACAAATTGATCCACAAACTGCGTTGAAGGCATTTCTTTTCTACCAAATTTTCCACATAAATTTCTTACAGTTTGGGTTGAAGACTCATCACTTTGGAAGTAAGTTTTCAATATTTCCCAATTTTGTTCAAGCGTATAGCGACTCATTTCGTAAATGTCAAACAAAAAACTAAATTTCTGATACGTCATAAATGTTATTACGCCTTTCAAACTCAAAATAACCGGTAGTTGAAATTCCAAACACTAGATGGCCCACCCTGTACAACTCACCTCAATCGCTTGTACATAAACTCCGTGCGCTCACTCTAAGGCATCGCAAAATGCATAAGTAATGTACTCCGAATCTTGCTTTCCGATGACTCGTCTTAATTCTCGTATTATATTGATTCCGATCACATATTCTGACCACGCCCGCCGTAAATCCGATAGTAACCTATCATCCGAGATTTAATTGTCAAGTGTGTTGCATGATCATCATGGCCTTGATAACCAATAGACTCGTCAATCTTAACGAATCAAATAATTTGGAAATGGATGATATCACATTTCTCCACATTAGGTGTAGTCCACGATTCAAATTGCAATTTATCGCCGCTCGGCTGCCACTGAAGGCACGTTTTTAATATTTCGCTCGTTTGTTATAGTTTGAACATCAACAATTGTATTGTTAAAATTTTTTTCATCGAATCACTTCGGCCCATACGATCGCATTTGTGCAATTCAAATTGCCCCAATTTCAACAATCTTGTCAATTCGTCGATTAATAATATTGCCTCATCGATACTATCTACTCTTGTCAAAACATATATAATAACTATATATAAGTATAACTTCGCGATGTTTGCGAATATCGATTCTCTGTTTCGCTTGCTAATTGTCTAATTCTTCGTATCGCTAAAAAAGGGGTGCACGATTGTCCGTAGGTTAAGGTATTTAAACAATACTCTTTTATTTCTTCGTCTGATGAAAAACGACATTAAATACGCTATATCTCGATCGCACTTATTAATGAAAATCTATTTATATTTCATTATTTTTTGTAAATCAGTTGTTATCATGATCGGATGGAAGTTATTGTTTACATGTATGAGAATTGAATTAGTAATTGTAGAATTGTTTTGATATATGCAGACATAATAAGATTGTTCGCGTCTCATACTTCAACATGCTTCAACATGTTTCTACCATAGGTCCTACTCACGAGCACGTTTGGAATTGGAGGAAGTGAAAGCATATTGGAGCATGCGATGCAAACAAACCTACTGTTTGTGATATACTTTCTAACTACTCTTTTTTAAAGAATAGCCATTGAATCCTTTTATCAAGATTTTATGTTCCTATTTTTGCGTATCAATTATCGTGTTGTACTCTCATTTGCAATATGCTTTTAAATGTTTTTTCAATTTTGAGAGTCTTTAATAAATGGTTTTTTATTAAAACATAATGTAATATGAAAACGTAACGTAATGTAACAGAATATTTATTCGAAGATTGTTGAATCGAAGCATACCTGTGACTGACCATATGCTTGCATGGAGTCATGTTGTTGATGGTGTTGCTGTTGCTGCTGCTGTTGCTGATGCGATTGAGGATGAATAGTTGGTATATCAAAGTCTTCGTCACCGAAACTTGGCGTATGAAACGTCTAAAACAAACAAATTAAAAAATAAAAAGAAAATAAAAATTTACGTTTTTCTTATTGCAATAATAAAGAATTTTTGCAATACTGTTTATTCAGATAAACGATAAGGTCAAATTATCTTCTTCTTCTATTATATCTAAATAACTAATAATTAAGAAAAGATTAACATGACTTTAGCGTTCGGTTATTTAAATTCATGTTATTGTAAAAACTCCCTATTACTTTTATAATTACTTTTATAATTTACGTGATCTTTTGTTATCATGTATGTAAAACAATTGGAAGAACGGTGAAGATAAAAAATTTCAGAGAAAGATCATTTTAACCCATTGCGACACAGTGTCCCACATATGTGACACCTTTTTAATCTCAGTTTTTTATGTTTTTGATACAGTTTCTAACATATTACTACACAATGAAAAGGACATTATCAGTGTTTAAAACATCAATTGTTATAAAAAAACCGTGGAAATATTCCTATTGTTAACGAAATATATTTATAATAAATAAAAAAAACTGGAAAAATTCATCCTTTTTTAACAATAAATGTAATTTACTAATCAACAATAACCAATTAGTCAAAAATGAAGTTTTGAAAGATTTTTTGTGTTGCTGATTACAAATCAGAAGTCAAATTAAAAAATTCAAAATGACAGATCAAAAATGGCGGACAAAAAAGCGAAAAATTGCTCCAATGAAACTCGAGGATTTTTGGGGCTGATTATGAATCTGACCTCATATTTTTGAAATTCAAAATGGTCAAAAAATGGGCAAAAAATTAAAAAATTAATTCTGGGGCTGTAAAATGGGATCAAGTAGGTTTTTTGCGTCGCTTATTGCGAATTTGAAATATAAATTAAAATTAAAATTAAAATTATTTGACCCCATTTTACAGCCCAAAACTAATTTTTTAATTTTCTGTCCGTCATCTTGGATCCGCCATTTTGAATTTTGAAAATCTGAGGCTAGATTCATAATCAGTGACTCTGAAAATTTCCGAGTATTCAGTTTCGTCTCGATCTTTATTTCGATTCTTATTTCAAGATCGTCTTAATAAGATCGACCTAAGATATTAATAAGGTTCTCTGGTAGATAATATCTTAAAATGAAACTTAAGACGATGTTAAATATAAGAATCGACTATACTAAAAATATGTTGTATAATTTTATTTTAAATATCATATAGTGAAATCGTGCTTGCGAGCTACAACTTTTTGCTTTTCGGTCCACCATCTTGGATCCTCTATTTTGAATTTCATAATTAATGACCTCGAAAACTCTCGAGTAACAAATTTCAACTGAATTTTACGTAAAGAAAAATGTATGCTTTAAAGGGTTAAAGAAGAGGTCAATGGAAGTGAAATCAAAAAATCTATTTTTCAATGCATTAAAACGGTAGGTGGTAAATAATAACAACAAGAGTCAAAGCCTATAATTATTGAAGCGAGATCTTCGATGTTTAAATAATTTCTGAATTTATACTTGTGTAATCATTTGAACTGCGCACCAAAATGATTTTTCGGACTTAGAAATGCAACTGAACTACTGTAGTAATAAGCAATTTAATAATTTATCTCCAGAAAATCTCCAGATCAGGGAACCTCCCCCCCCCCAATGATATTGATATATATTGTCAAGGTCATGACCTTGAGTAATCTTCAACAAGTTTTGATCGTCGTCGTTCATTATTCGTTAAAAAGCTATTAAGAAAAAAGTTTGAAAAATGACGTCTCTTTTTACTATATAGAACAAAAATTTTCTGCTTTAAAATATATTTTACGAAATATATTTTGTCCACGCAAAGCGACTGTCATCTCATCTTTCTGTCTGCTTTAGGGACGCACGACTTCCACAATTGCTGCGCAAAATCGAAATCAATGTGCAATAGTATAATTACAGAAGTCGTGCGCTCATTTAGCAGAGAGAAAGGTGAGATGAAAATCGCTTCGCGTTAAAGTTGTGCGCCCCTAAAGCGGGAGGAAGGTGGAGTAAAAGTCACTTCGGGTGAAAGTCGTGCGCCCCAGGAGGGGAAGTGGAGTGAGAGTCGCTTCGGGTGAAAGTCGTGAGCCCTCAAGCAGGGGGGAGATGGGGTGAGAGTTGCTTTGCATGAAAGTTGTGCGCTCCTAAAGCAGGAGGGAGGGAGGTGAGAGTCGCTTTACATGGAAAGTCATTTCTAAGCAAGGTATAGAATAGTATATAAATCGTCTACGTCATGCTATGATTAGGGCTCGTCGAGAACTGCCCAGAACTCTAATCAGAATTACTGGAACTCTTAAAAAATTGTTTGATTTATTATATGCTGCATATCTTGAAAACCGTTAGTCCAATCGCTTTTTCATTTGGTACTTTTCGATAGAATTCGTCAATTTATTATATTATCAAATGTTTAATATAACCAAGTGTTAAACTACAAATATATTAAATATAGAAAATTTTATAACAAAAATATGTTTAAGAAACAATACGTTTGATATGGCGTCTCTCGACTGCTTTTTTATAATTTTAGATATATACCATAAATAAAAAAGTATTTTTTGTATCTTTATCTTTTGTTACATGCGCATGTTCTCTGTAACTTCTTTTTCTCTATTACATACGTGTCCATAACATTTATTAATGGTTCACTATATTAATTCTTTATAATTAATATTATTTGAATCTTTTTTTAAGTTTTCAACTTAAATAATTCTTTTCTGCCTTTAAAATGTTCTTATTTAATATTTAATTTAATATTTAATTTTTGCTGTTTTATTTCATACTTGTTGGAATAAAATGATCATTTTCCCGGTTACCTCGCGCTGTGTCGAGATGCCATCACGATTATGAATTCTTGTCAATGATCGAGATACCCGCCATATTATACGGTAACTCTTTCTCTCTCGAGACACAACGATATATAAAAGCTCAACTTTGTCGCGATTTTTCCTTTTATAAAAGGAAAAATTCCTTTTGTAAAAATGATTCTGTGCTATTAAAAGGTATTCAGCCCACAACCCTCTCTATTCTTGCTATTTACCTTGACTATTACTGACATTAATGAATAAGGATGCGACTCCGCAGATTCTATAAGTTATGGACCTAGAATCTGTGTTGAGGTTAAATTGTCCACGTGCTCGAATAAATTGTATTAATTTCTTTCGCTCGAACCTGCTTGCTTTTTTACAAAGGCTTCATCGTCATATGGACTGTATCGTAATTGTCTAAAGACAATTATACCTGGAAATTGCAAGTAGGCTTTGCTCATGAAAAATGATTTGTGGGAATACGTCAGTGGACAGAAAGTTAAGTTGGAACCCGCGGCTGGGGCGGATGGAAACGCCTTAATAGAGGCCTGGATAATTGCAGATAGGAAGGCCAGATTGGACTTAATTCTTTCAATTCACCCTTTAGAATTATCACAGATCCGTGGATGCGAAACGTCACGTGCTATATAGCTAAAACTCGAGTCAATCTATGCTTCAAAGGGATAAGGAAGGTAAAAGGTTGTTAAAACAGCTCATACATCAACGGATGTAAGACAGCGGAGACATGAAGAAGCATATCAATAAGTTCTTTGATGCTCTTGACAAATTAGAGGGTACGAATGTATAGATAAATGGTGATCTATTGATTATAATGCTATTATACAGCCTCCCTTCTTCGTTCGAGAATTTTAAATGCGCTATTGAATCTCGAGATAGGCTTCCCACGGCTGAAGAATTGAAGATTAAGATTTTAAAAGAAATAGAAGCAAGAAAGAGGAGAGTTTATTATTGCTTTGGCTGCGAAGAATGGCAAATCAAGAAAATTTTGACATCCTAAAAGAGAAAAGATAAATGAAAAGGGAACCGAAAATAGTAACTCGATGGTAAAGTATTATGATTGTGATATTGTAGGACACAAGAGGTCAGATTGTCCGAATAAGAAAGAAGATAAAGCCTCTGAAAAAACTCAACAGTCTTCGGCTCGAAAAGATTCGACGATAAATGCGGTATAATAACTCGATTCTGGATTCTTGATAGTGGATGCTCATCTTTGTAGTGACGCAAAAAGTTTTCAAAGGATACACCAATCAGGCAAAAATAAATTGAATCTAGCCAGTCATACATTTGCAGAAATAAAGGGCGAAGGAGAGGTTCTACTTATCACCGTGGCTGAGCAAGAGAAACGACAAACAGGTACAGTTCCGAAATACGTTGTATATACCCAACTTACGTACGAACTTAGTTTCGGTAGCTAAAATAATGGATATAGGACACGATGTAATTTTTAGTGGCCGAGAAGCGCGAATAGTAAATCGTGACGGTGATATGAGATTTGTAGCGGACCGTAGAGGTGATTTATATTATATCCATGAAGATATTACAACTTTGCTTGCGCCGTTTTCCTATAGATGGCTTTAGCGGTAAATGGTGGTCGAAATAAATAGATCATACAATAAACTTGGGCATCTATCAACATAACCCCATAGAAACATTAGTCGATTTGTGTCAGCATCATAAAGTTATTCTCGATTGAAAATG
>NW_012130124.1:1082261-1098941 GCF_000143395.1 Atta cephalotes | reverse complement strand
ACCCCACTCGCCGTATTCTCCAGACGTTGCTTCCTCTGACTATCACTTGTTTCGATCAATGGCACACGGCCTGGCTAACCAGCACTTTCGGTCTTATGAAGAAGTAAAAAATTGGAACGATTCGATAGCCTCAAAAGATGATCAGTTTTTTCGACGCGGGATTCGTACGCTACCCGAAAGATGGGAGAAAGTAGTAACCAGCGATGGACAATACTTTGAATCATAAATGTATAACCAGTTTTTTACAATAAAGCCTCGAATTTCGGAAAAAAAACGGCGGAAGCAAAGTTGTACACCTAATATAAAATGCGCCAAAGCCGCGACCGCAAAGGAGTGTTTCGAACTGTTGAAGTGGCATTACCGGTTGGGTCATTTAAATGCTCGCACATTCAATTTGGGACCATGTTTCGAATATAAGTCTAAAGGACATTGATAAGTTATCACGTTATCGCATTGCACCGTGTGTCTAAAATGACTCTTTCCATATGATCGAAGTCCATGCACAGATTGCCATTAAAGATTGTGCATTCGGATGTTGTCGGTCCATATCGCACATAGGCAACAAACGGGTGAATGATATTTCGTAACTTTTATTCATGATTGTACAGGGAGAAGTATACTTCCTACGAGAGAAGAGTGATGTAGTTCAAATCATATCAGACTATGGTGGAACAAATGACTGGAAGACAGATAAAGTATTTACAGTCGGACAACGGTAGGGAGAACTGCAACACCGAGTTCGACCAATATCTAGTAAAAAGTATCGAGCGCAGATTGACAATCCCTCACATTCCATAGCAGAACGGGGTGACTGAGAGGTTCAAACCTTGCAGGATATGGCTAATGCTTCAGTCAGGCTTCTAGACCGACGCCATTGCTACTGCGTGTTATACACACAACCGATGTCCAGCAAGCGCCTTAGGTAGAGAAATTTCGAAAAATGGACAGGCGAATCACTGAGTGACAACCTGAAAAGCTTCGGTTCGAAGATATTTGTTTTAAACAAAATCCGACAAAGGATAAGTTGTCGGCCTGATCTTTGGAAAGTATTTTTGTTGGATATCCCAGAGAAACGAAAGACTTCGGATATGGATCCTATCGAAGCATAAAATCATTGTTGCTCGAAAAGTTCGTTTCTTAGAGGAGATGAATGACATAGTTAAAAATTCGTCAATATTAGATGATTTGATGATGAAAAGTACGATTGGCTTAAATGAAAAATCTATCGAAAGTTCTCTGCGCGGACACCTTGATTTAATTCAAATTAGTTTTACAGTACCTGTTCAATCAGTTATAACTCCTGATACTCCATACCATGAACCTATAACACAATGTGAAGTATCAAGCATCTGGTAAATTTCTTCACACCGGGACAGAGGAAGACCTAGAAAGTTGTTCAGAAGTGTTATCGAACAAGGAAGCTGAGGAAAACCTGATAGAGGAAGAAGTAGCCGATTCACATGATGTCTTGGCTGAAATATCTGTTCACGAAGCTCTTGAAAGCAAGAATTGTGAAGAGGGCTGCAGAAAACAAGGTTGATGAGCCTGTTAAAAAACGGCACATAGAATATCATCAAAAAACTTGAAGAACAGAATGTTATTGACTTGTTATGTTGACTGCATTTATGTTAACGAACAAATATACCATAGTATATATATTCAGATGGCCGTATTGAACGATACAATGTTAGATTAGTTGCCAAGGGATACAGTCAACGTTTCGGAGTTGATTATCACGAAACATTCGCCCCCTAGGTTGGAGACAGTACGGATGGCCCTCGCTGCCGAGCTTAAAAGTTTGGCAATTCAATGTTGTTATTGCTTACCTTAATGGCCAACTCGAAGAAAAAAATCATTATGGAGATGCCTGAGATGCTCGAGGAAATGCTGAGGAGAATCATCGCCAAAACATCAGATACTTTGGAGGTTTATAATCATGCTCTGGCCATGCTAAAGATGATCGAGCGAGGATGCTTGTCGACTTAAGCGAGCTTTGTATGGATTGCGTCAAGCCGGGAGGCAGTGGTACGCTAAATTGAGTCAAAAATTGAAAAGTTTGGAACTCAACCATGAACGAGCCATGTCTTTATTACGGTTGGCGAAATTCTGAAATCATGGCCGTCTATGTTGATCGTGGCGGCACAAGAAACTTAGATCCAAGATGTCAAGAGTCGATTATTACAAGATTTTGAAATTAAAGACCCAGATTCTGCAAGATATTGCTTGGAATTGCCTACTTGCGAAGCCTAATCACGAAATCGGAGAAATTATTCTCTCTGTTGTCAACCTTGGGGCATTATATATAGCATTTGCATCCTGTTTATCATGCTTGGATGAAGCATATAGATATCCGATGCCATTTTGTTCGCGAGAAGATCACATCTGGCGAATTGGAATTGCGGTATGTACCCACAACACAAGCAAGACGATGTGATTGAGTTATCGGGGTACATTCTGGCATTATTGGAAAGATACGGAATGAAAAATTGCAATAGAATAGCTATGCCATCGGAGATACCATCACATCATTCAACAACAAAACCATTAGATCAGATTTCAAACTCAGGAGAATAATCATATCGTGAATTAATCAGTGCTTTAATGTATTTACTATTACGCCCGGATATCGCAAATACTATGTCTGACTCAACACACGAATTATCCTCAAGCCGAGCATTGGTTTGCAATCAAGCGAATCTTGAGATATTTATCTGGAATATTTGATCTGGCGCTGGTGTATACTCAGAGAGTATGGTGTACAAGCGACCCTCATAGCTTCTCCGATGCTGATTGGGCAGGCCCTTCTGATCGTCATTCATACACTAGTTATGCTTATCTTTTAGGAGGAGCCGCGATCTCTTGGAGATCCCAGAAACAATGAACGATAGCTTCATCGTCCACCGAAGCCGAATACGTTAATCTCTCAGAAGCCGCCAAGGAAGCTGCCTACTTGCGAAGCCTAATCACGAAATCGGAGAAATTATTCTCTCTGTTGTCAACCTTGGAGCACTATATATAGCATTTGCATCCTGTTTATCATGCTTGCTCTATCATAAAGCATATAGATATCCGATGCCATTTTGTTCGCGAAAAGATCACATCTGGCGAATTGGAATTGCGGTATGTACCCACAACACATATGATTGCCGATATCCTAACCAAGGCACTGTCTTGTGTCTCGCGAGAGATATCTGAGGTTGCAGACAAATTTCAAGGAAAAAGAAACAAATTTCAAGGAAGATGCTTAACGCGCGATTTGAAAGGGTTGGAATAAAATGATCATTTTCCTGGTCACCTCACGCTGTGTAGAGACGCCATCTCGATTATCAATTCTTGTCGATGATCGAGATATCTGCCATTATATGGTAACTCTCTCTCTCGAGATACACAAGGATATATAAAAGCTCAACTCTGTCGCGATTTTTCCTTATGTAAAAATGACTCTGTGCTATTAAAGGGTGTATTCGGCCCTTTTTCACAACCGTCTCTGTTCTTGTTACTTATCTTGACTATTCCTGACATTAAGGATTCGTGCGACTCTGCAGATTTCACAATACTTTTAGAAGCAAGATGTGTATATGTGTATGAATTTCTATGTCTTATGCAAAAACATTTTATATTTTAAAGAGTTTAATTTTTTATCTTTAATCTTTGTTTTAAACTATTCCAGAATAATCGTTAATTTGAATGTATTCTGGGCGATGATAAGTAAACAGACGCTCATAGATATCGAGCTGTCGCCGTTCAAAACATGCGTGTATCTCCTTCTAATCACGCTGTTTTTCTTAGATGGTACGCGACCCCTCCTTGCGCGACTCAAAAAGATGACGATCGCGCACACATTCCGCGTGCGAGAAATCAGTTCTCTTCCTGATCCCGATCAATATGGGTTCTATTCATTGTAATGCTTCTTATCTTGAAACCGAAGTGCGAACCACACAGACGTTCTGTCACGTATTACCGCTGCATTTTGTCACCCATGTTCTCGATACACACGTACCGCAGGGGCATTAGTGTGCGCGAATTGAGTTTCTAGCGAAATTTGCCTCTCGTTACTGCGCGCAATATATTTTCTTTCTTACTGTGAGAAGCCACTCGACGTCGTACCAAGTGCGAGTTATCGGTGCACGCATCTTAACGAATGCACAAGTTATACTACTATTGCACTACAAGTCTACAAGCTTCGCCTACCGCCCGTTTTAAATAACATCTTAAATTCGATTCAATAATAAAAATTCGAATCGTTACAATAAAGAGAGTCGTTGTTATTACATCATCTTGGCGAACGAGCTTTCCAGATAATGATACCAGCATCACAAACACACAACAAATGTTTTTACTTTTTAAATTTCTTGTCTTTATTAGTTTTTCGTTTCTGTTTTTAAAATTATATTTTTATTTTATTTTTAATTATATATATTTTTAATTAAACAATTTAAAAAAAAATTTTTTTAACTTTAATTTTTAAAAGAATTTTTAAATTTCTTTTTGTTTTAAATTTCTTTTAATTTTTTTTAAATTTTTTTTAAATTTGTTTTTTTAAGATTTCAGTCTATATTGTAACTAACTTCTGGCAGCAGTCGGGAGTATATTAAAAAAAAAAACAAATTTTTAAGTCTTTTTTAAAAATTTTTTCTTTTAAATTTTTTTAAATTCCTTTTTTATAATTTTAATTTTTTTATCTAAGCTTTCAATTAAAAATTTTTTTGTCTTTAAAATGTTTTTATTTAATATTTTTTAAATATTTTTAAAATTATATCTATATTCGTTAATTTTAATTATTTGAATTTCTCTTAGTTAATTTGGAAATTGGAAATAAATGAAAATGTATGCGTTAGGACATAACATTAGTAATACAACTATAATTTACAGGACATTTACATGATATCGCTTCATGTTGCATAGTTCTATTCCATCAAATGTGCGTTCTATAATGTATGACTGTAATACTATGTATTAAAAATTTTGTTAATAAAGTTGTTAAGAAAGTTCCGCAATATAGGATCGAAATGTCTTGTATTATTCAAACAATATTGTATTATATATATGTGTATTATATATCTTGCTTTTATATAATTTTCTTTGATTTATTTCGTTAAAATTTGTTATTTTGTTTAATTAGTTTTAACTCTTATTGTTATTCATATTATTCATATTATTCTTAATAAATCGTTCATTATTATTGTAAATAATGTTATATTATTCAGAATTTTCTTAGCAATTTATTCTTCTTTACTAAAGAAGAAGGAAAATAAATTTACTGTAGCGTAGTACGTGGTAGGGAGAATAAAAGTTTTGAAATTAAATTTAAAAGCATCAGGAATTTTTCCTTTGAAGAACTACTTAGTTATCGATCGTCAATTTAGTTATGGTACATTCCATCTACCTGTACTTTCTTTTATTATTACACTAGTTTACAACAAAAAATTATTTTGAACCGGACTACGTTTCTCTTAGATTTTTGGACACTGAAAATAATGCCACAAGCGAAAAAGCTCATTAGGTTTCCAAAATAATTGAGGTTTAAAATATAAAAATAATTTTTTGGGCGATTGTAATTTTGTTATAAAGAAGAATAATTTTGTTATCTCGAAATTTCGATCAGAAATTATAAATATATTATTCTTTATGGAAAGCATTTTTTTTAAGCTTGTTTTAGCTATATTATTGAAAAATTAAAGATAGAAATTACTTCGAATATAGAATCTCCTACAGTATCATATGTGTATGCGGATAAGATTTTATAAGTTTTAACATTTTAATAACTTAAATCTTTTATGCACATTTTAATATCTTAATATTTTTATGCAGAATAATGATACACACAGAATAATGATACTAATCAATTAGTAAAAATACATAGTTATTTAAAAAAAAAATTATATAATTTGTAATATACATCTTTTGTAATATACATCTTTTTTATAAAATCTCTCTCCCCCCCCCCCTTTCCCTTTCTCTCTGTACACTACTGTCGAAAGGTTTCAAAAAAATTATCGTAGAAATTATCGTAAAAAAATAAAAAAGCATTTTAAAGCTTGAAACTTGTACTTTAGCATGCTTTCGATAGTTTTTCAAAATATTTATCTTTATAATTTTTATATCACAATATTACATCTTAAAATTATGTCCATTTAATAGTAGTTTGATAAAAGTTTTATTTTTCAAAAAGATCAATACTTTTACAAAACAATACAGAGATTTATTTACAAAATGTTTTTAAAAATTTTTTATAATTTTTCTTGACTGAATTACACAAGCTATTGAAGCTAAACCTGCATAGCACAACCAACATTAAAATTCGATGAAATACTATCACAAAAAATTAAAGAAACATTTTAAAGCTCAAAGTTTATATTTAAACAAGCTTTTGATCGTTTTTAATTCTAGAGAATTGAGAAGATAAAAAAAGAAAGATTTTTACCTTTCACCGTTGGTTATTTAACAATGCAGGTTTAGCTTCAATATTGCGTAATTCTGTCAAGAAAACTCATAACAAATTTTTGAAAAAGCATTTTGTAGGTAAATCTTTGTACTGTTTTTCAAAAATATTGAACTTTTTGAAAAAAAAAAAAAACTTTTTATCAACCAGATCAACCTGTACACCGTTAAATGTACGTAATTTTAAGAAATATAACAATGTAATATTTGTTAAGATACAGAATTGTAAAAATAAAATTTTTTGATAAGCGACCAAAAAACATACTAAAGTATAAGTTTCAAGTTTTAAAATGCTCTTTTATTTTTCTTGTATGATTATTTTTTTATCGAGTTATGGTGACCTGTACAATATTATGCAATTTTAAGTTCCAGGTCCGAAAATTTTCCGTCGAGTTGAAGGAAACACTATGGTCACAATTTATTAAAAAACGGCTAAGCTTAAACGAAATTTTTAATAGATTCAAATGATAATTGGAAGCTTATTATGAATACGTCCTTATTCTTTTTCTATGATAGTATTGATGATTAAAATATTAAGGGAGACATTTTTTATGTGGTTAAATAAATTTAAGAAATGTCGAGAGATCCGACACATTACGATTTGATTATAAATCATACAATTAATTCTCGAATACACTCACACACTCACATACTCTCTAATACCCACATACTCTCTAATACCTATTCTCACTACAATTTTCCGAACCTCGCATCCACAATAGAAACATCGATATACGCTGACACTTCCCGGACCTACTACACTCTTATCCACTCACTCTTACAACACTCGTATCTCCCTACTCCTCACTTCTTCTTCCACTTTAAACATCTTAATACATTTCGAAACGATTTTTTTTTAATACAACCAATCCTTATTCACTCATACATATTATCACCTATCCTCACCGCCCTTTATCACGCACGCATGCACGCACACAAATACGCACACACGCCACGCATGCACACACACATGCACGCACGCACGCACACATGCACGAACACACGCACACGTACGCACGCACGCATTCTGTTATTGACGACATTAATGACGAGGTTTCTTAAAATGATGATAAAATTCAAAGATTCAGAGATTTACGTCGCAATATGTTCGTTCGTAAAAAAAAAAAATAAAAGCGCTTTCATTATACAACTCGAGTGATAATTATTTAGCATATATAGAACTTCGTCAGCTCAGCCATTGTTTAGAATTATGTCTCCAGATCTGCTGCAACTTGCCGGTTCGCGTAAAGGAATATGGCAGTGTCTCGCAGCATAATAACGCATAATAACGCTTCGCTTATCACCGAGATACTACCGTGTCTCCTGATTATTCTAGATTGTCAGTACAAACCTAGAACATCAGCGAATGCGAGCCAACGGAATGACGGAACGCCTAGCGCGCGCCGACCAACCGGGATCCTCAAAAAGGATTCGGATGAAAAACTTCCAAAATAAATTAATCAATAATTCTGTAGCTTTATTGACTAACAGAAGAATTAAACATTTCGTTAGCATAAATTTAGTCGCTTCTGTGCCAAATTCCATCTTAGTATGACTGTTATTTCTCCGAGAAATTCAATGCCCAAATATAGTAATGTGTTTGCCAATTCCCGGAAAACCGAGGAATTGGCCGTTTTTTTTCGAATCGCGAGCGCCACCAAACTGCGTCTATAAACGCGGCGAAAATTGCTAAATCAGATTCATTCTCATTTCGATTTCTACTCCGGATGTCGGAATTATTCCTGAACATTCCTGAATCTATGTACTATAAGGATCGAGCAGGACCATGAAATTATCTCTGAAATAATAGAAAGTTTGAAAAGTTTGAAGAATATTCTTAGAATTTTCTTTTTCTCCTGTATCCCAATGGACTGATTGCGGTCACAGGAGCAGCGCAGTTCTTTCCTCTCTATCCACCTAGTCCATCAAAGAGGGTTGACCGCACGTAAAAGCGCAGCCCTTTTCTTTCGTACGTCTCGCTCCAATAAATCCATAATTAATTACCATGGTATTTTTCAAATAATTACAAATTGTCGTGTCAATAAAACAAGCCTTCCATAGAATGACTATAAATATTCACTCCGATGTCTGTCTAGCTATCCTCCCTTCTTCCTTCAATCAAATCTTAATAAATTATATAATAATAATGTGCTATTTATGCGTTTTTAAAATCCGCAAGGTAAAATCTTTGCTCACTTCATTTAATGAAAAAAAAAATTTTTTTATGTGGGGGCTGAGAAGATATCAGTCAGCTTCCCCTCCCCCCCCCCATGTTAATAACAATCGATTCAGAAAATCAAATATATAGGATTTATGCACTACTTATGAGCTTTCATATTCACATAATTTTAATGTTAACACTGTATCTCTTAAAAGGTAATTCTCTCTTGGAGAAAACGTATTCATTCCTAAATCGTTTAAAATTGCAAAATTACACTAACTATGCAAAATACATTTTCGATTTATGCAATACTATTTCCGAATATTTTCGATTTTTTTGCTGCAACTCTTAAAGGACTTTCCTTTTGAAGTAAATATTCGTACTTAAATCATTAAGAATTGTGAAAATACATGCTTTAACTTAACGTGCAAATGTATATTTTTTATTTATGCGCTATGAATTCGAAGCAATTACGTTTCTATTAAAAAATCAGGGATAATAGTGTAAAAAAGTTTTGAAGAAAGTAGACATGATGATAATGCATATTGTAAAAAGGTTTTAAAGAAGGTAGAAGTGAAGATGTATAATGTAAAAAGATTTTGAAGAAATATCCAATGTTTTACACCTAATTTTCGAAAAATGAATGAAAATTAATTCGAAGACATTTCATTTTTATTCATCAAGAAACGAATAAATACTTTTAATAATAACGTAATTGCTTGGAATACATAGCGCATAAATCAGACATTTTTTGCATAAATAGTGTAATTTTGTAATTTAAAGCGATTTAGGGATGAATATGACTGTTTACTCCAAGAGAGAAGTTCCTTAAGAGTTGCAGCGCATAAATCGAAGATATATTTTGCATAGTGTAATTTGCAATTTTAAATGACTTAGAGATTGCGAACGAAAAAAAAAAAAAATGAGCAAATAGGTAGCCCACTACGATGCTTTGTCGAGCAAAGATATCGAGCAATAATCACGTACAATGTTCGATCTACCAGCAACTCACGTCCGAAAACGAACGATTCCGACTGGCTCTCAATGCTAATTGGTTTTTCACAGCTTCGCGCATTTTCCTATATAAAGAATCCTCGGAAGGCGCAAGGTCAGAATCTTTTCGTAGTGAAACGGTCATTATCAGTAGTGAATCGAGTGTAATCTATAGCGAGTTGAAAAAAAATCACATGAGCCGAATTTCGGTTAACCGATACGAACAAGTCGGAACTTGTTAATACTCTGTATCTAACCGAGTCTTATGCACACAAAAAACATCTCTCTGCAAACATTCTCTCTGCAAACAGGCTGAATCCTCTCTCTTTTAGTGTATAATGAACGACCTGGAGACGGTACATAGAGCGCTAAGCATGGCGCGAGACTCTGTCGTGCCTTTACGCGAATCAGCGAATTGCGTCAGATTCTCGGATTTCAATAACGGCTATTCCGATCGAGTTTTAAATACTCTTAATCGATAGTTTACACTCCGATTGTATTATACGTGATTTTATTTTTTCTCTACGTATCTTACAAGCGGAGATATTGCGATGCAAAGTCCGAATCTGTAACTTTTTATACGTCGTCGATTATATTTCACACATTTCTTTGGAGTCCTTCTGACATTCTTTACGCAAGGAGCTAGTGATATACATGATCAGCAAGCGCTGCGATCTGTACTATGATAATGTCTCGGTCGGTTTTTTTCAAAACAACAAGTCGATGAAGTCGAAAATAATGAAATACGCTGGTAATTGCTAAACTAAGAAGTGATAATAAACAAGCGATTTATTCGATCTCCATTTGTTTATAACTTAATATTTAACAAAAGAAGATCAAACGGAAACGAAATTATATATTTTTTATAATGTATCACAGAATTATTTTATTTAAAAAAAAATTTTTTAAATAAAATAATTCTGTGATACATTATCATTCTACAATTTTGAAGAGTTCTCAGCGATTAAAACCAACATAGACTCAAAAATAAAAGAGATACAGATATGCAAATATGAAACCGGAATTTACCAATAGATGGCCATAACTGTCAATTAGATGTACAACTTTGCTTCCGTCGTTTTCCTATAGATGGCTTTAGCGGTAAGTGGTGGTCGAAATAAATAGATGATAGACGTCATACAATAAACTTGGGCATCTGTCAACATAACCCCATAAAAACATTAGTCGATTTGTGTCTGCATCATAAAGTTATTCTCGATTGAAAATGTCAGTTTACGAGCCAAGTTCTCGTCATTTGCGGGAGGTTTTAATTTTTTGCTTCAATATGAAGAAATCTGCGGCTGAGGCTTATCGAATGCTCTCAAATACTTATGGTGAGGCCGCTATTAATGAAAAAACGTGTCGTGAGTAGTTCCAACTTCTCTTCGAGAAGAACGGTGATTTTGACGTCCAAGGTCATGCTCTGTATTTGGTGGGACCTGCTCGGCGTAGTGTATTATGAACTGTTAAAACCAACTGAAACAATCACAGGCGATCGGTATCAAACGCAATTGATGCGTTTGAGCCGAGCATTGAAAGACAATACAACGAGAGACACGATAAAGTGATTTTGCAGCATGACAATGCTCGACCCCATGTTGCGAAAGTGGTCAAGACATACTTGGAAACGTTGAAATGGGAAGTCCTACCCCATCCGCCGTATTCTCCAGACGTTGCTCTCTCTGACTATCACTTGTTTCAATGGCACACGGCCTGGCTGACCAGCACTTCCGGTCTTATGAAGAAGTAAAAAATTGGATCGATTCGTGGATAGCTTCAAAAGATGACCAGTTTTTTCGACGCGGGATTCGTACGCTACCCGAAAGATGGGAGAAAATAGTGGCTAGCGATGGACAATACTTTGAATGATAAATGTATAACCAATTTTTTATAATAAAGCCTCGAATTTCGGAAAAAAATGGCGGAAGCAAAGTCTCCATACGTTTGAAATCCATGGAAAAGAGCCAGAAGATGAAAAAATGGGTTCTACAACTGAATGAAAGACAGCAGGAAAACCGAAAAACCACTTGCGAATTGCTGCTCGCCAGGTACAAAAGAAAGTCATTTCTCCATCGAATTGTGACTGGCGATGAAAAGTAGATATTTTGAGAATCCTAAGCGTAAAAGATCATGGATAACTCCAGGCTAATCATCGACTGCAAGGCCAAATCGCTATAGACGACGCTCTGACAATGCTCTGTGTTTGGTAGGATCAGAAAGGTGTGATCTATTATGAGCTGCTAAAACCTGGCAAAACCGTTAATACTGAACGCTACCGACAACAAATGATTGTACACCTAATAGTTGCCGTCAGATGGCGCTATTGACGCCATTTCCTTGTTCTGACAAAGATTTTCAACTCACAACAATACAAGTTTCATACAATAGTATAGTTTGTAATAGCGTTGAACATGTCGAATTTTGTGCCTGGAAACTACGATTTACGGACAGCATTGATTTTCTGTTACCATTTGAAGAAAACTGCTGTAGAATCGCATCGAATGCTTGTCGAAGCTTACGGTGAGTATGCTCTTGGTAAATCACAGTGCTTTGAATGGTTTAAAAAATTCAAAAGTGGCGATTTTGACTTGAGAAATGAAGAACATGGAAAACCACCGAAAAAGTTTGAAGACAGCGAATTGCAAACATTGTTGGATGAGGATGACGCTCAAACTCAACAACAATTCACGGATCAATTAAATGTGATACGAGAAGCCGTCTCCATACGTTTGAAATCCATGGGAAAGATCCAGAAGATGAAAAAATGGGTTCTACAACTGAATGAAAGACAGCAGGAAAACCGAAAAACCACTTGCGAATTGCTGCTCGCCAGGTACAAAAGAAAGTCATTTCTCCTTCGAATTGTGACTGGCGATGAAAAGTGGATATTTTGAGAATCCTAAGCGTAAAAGATTATGGATAACTCCAGGCTAATCATCGACTGCAAGGCCAAATCACTATAGACGACGCTCTGACAATGCTCTGTGTTTGGTAGGATCAGAAAGGTGTGATCTATTATGAGCTGCTAAAACCTGGCAAAACCGTTAATACTGAACGCTACCGACAACAAATGATCAATTTGAATCAAGCTTTGTGTGAAAAACGACCGGAATATCAAAAAAGGCAACACAAAGTGATTTTGCTTCATGATAATGCACCATCACACACAGCAAAACTAGTTAAGGAAACGATTGAGGCATTTGGTTGGGAAACTTTCGCATGCGGCTTACTCATCAGACTTGGCTCCGTCCGATTACCACTTATTTGCATCGATTTGCACGCATTTGATCAGCAGCGCTTCACTTCTTACGAAGATGTATGAAAATGGCTAGATGACTGATTTGGCTCAAAAGAACAACAATTCTTTTGGCGTGGCATCCACAAATTGTCAAACAGATGAAAAAAATGTATAGCTACGATGGGCAATACTTCGAATAAAATATTTTTTATCATTTTCATGCAATAAATGTGTATTTTCTATAAAAAAATTCCGGTTTCATATTTATATATCTGGTACGTGCGGGCACTGACTTTCGTGCACTGTTTTACTCTATTTCATTTTTTTTGTCATCTTTTGCAAAAATTTTTAGCGATAGCCAGCGATCGGTAGTTATGTTGCGGATTGTAAACTGATGTTTGATGATTGTAAACTAAGTTCTTGTCTCACCCGGTTGCCAGATGAGAAGAAGACCGCGAAAGAAGATCATTACTGAGAAGAGGCCTCGGAATATTTCCGGATTAGATGCAGGTCATATTTTTTATTTATTCCTTCTATTTGCATTTACTGTTTTCTGATCCTATTTTGCAGGAAGAATTTAAGGATCCGAAAATCTGAGATGAGAGCCTCACATGAAGAAGCTGCACGAGATACGTGCCTAAAGAATCATGAAACTTTCCAGTGGAACAGCGAGCTGGAATCGCCTGCCAAGAAATCGGCGGCCCAAGCTCTATCAGGAAGAACTGCGTAGAGCAAAATTCATTCCATGGCAAAAATGAGAAGATTTAACTGAAAGAAAACTGCCCTATTGAAATTCGGATTTCACGCCAGACCACGCAAAGTTACGTGGCTATCATGGGCGCCCATGCGATTCACGGAGTCGCACAAGAGATCTATCGGCCAATCAAGCGCCAGGATAGCTCGATCCCAAAGGATCTCGCAACCTGTGTATCTCCCGCCGAGCATACGGAAACCACTTGCGTTGTGGCACGTGCCTAAAGCGGAATCCGATGATTCGCCGTTAGGAGCGAAGACGCAGCACTCGTATGATCTAGAGAGTCAGGCTATCGATCAGTTACCGAAGAAATTGAGGAGGATATACCGGCGAGACAAGCATTAAATTATTGTAAGGTCGATCCCTTACATTGCGAGATCGGGTAAATCTCATGTTGAATTCGAGCCGAGAGACTATGGCCTATATAAAGAGCTACCGTGAGTAATAAATAATTTGGATCCCCCGGATTAGCTCTATTATTATATATTATATTTTCGTGTAATGCTCGCCGCTCACAATCCTATTATCGTATTTCGTTTTGCATGTAATCGTGCGTTAGATCGCCATCTTGTATGATATGCAGCAATATCGAGTCGTGATTTTCCTTTTTTCTGCACTAACGGTCCCATTCAAGTCGCCGGATAATTTCATATATAGCCTCGAAAATCATTTATATGAGATTTTATAGAGAAGTCTCGATAGACTATAGTATTTGTTTGATTGGCGAATTCATAATGATTGTATGTCCGCGTTATTAGTTTTATTTTAAAGCAATTAGACGATTATTCTCACATTCATATCACACTAGGAATTCAAATAATCGTTTTGTTAATGCGTGTATAGTATTTGAGGTAATACACGTTGCGTATATGATCAAATTTTTATCCGTTACAATGTCTATAATATACAGTTAAAATGGTAAATACATGTTTGTTATTAATTTATTATTCATTTGTATGTAATTCTTGTACTTCTTCTCTTTCACCTTTCAATTTATTCCTGCTCCGAGCGATCTTCCATCTCTGCCTATTCTGGAACTGAGCAGTTGGCTATAATCCGTCATAATCGAGAAGTGTCGAGAATAATTGTCGAAAGTAAGTAAAGTACAGAAGAGTGGCACGCTCACTTGTGCCTGGCGCCCAACTCAAATTAGAGGAATTCCACGACGATTCAGTATGTGTCTACCGATTTTCTGAGTACTGAGGTAAGACTAGTTGCCAAATGACACTTGTAATAAAACGCGAAGTTGTGTCATCACTCGCGAGTACGGTTATAAAAAAATAAATACAAAGTGTTTGAAAAATAAATTTTTCGCATAAGGGCAGAATGGACTAAACTATGAAAAAAAATCCTCTACCATTTTGAAATTTTCGCAATAGTTAACAAGATACTAATTGCTAAAATTGCCGAAAATTTTCAATAATTTTTTACTCAAATACTATCAACTTTGCAGAAAAACTGCAAGAGATAAAAATTGTTTATTTTCTCCTCATAGATGTCTAAAATTTTTTTAATTTTTCAGAATTTTTTAGTATTGTATTTTTCAAGTTGTTAAAAATGAGAAAATGCTATACTAAAAAGTTGATAAAAAATTCTCAAAAAATTCGTAGAGTTCTATGAAAAGAAAAACAATTTTTGTCTTTTGCAGTTTTTTTGTAAAGTTAATAATATTTGAGTAAAAAATTATTGAAGACCAATTTTCGACAATGTTTAGCAATTAATATCTTGTTAACTATTGCGAAAATTGCAAAATGGTACAGGACTTTTCTTCTCAGTTTAGTCCATTCTAAATACCCCTATATGAAAGATTTATCATTATTTTCCAAATACCATGTATATGTACATATAAAGTTTATATGTGTATATAGCGATTATGAAAATGGAAATTCTCTCTTTGATTCCACAGATATACCAATGTTAATCACGAAGAAACAAATGCGAATTCTTATGTATTCTTTCTATTTCGATTCTAAACATAAAACCCATATTTGCGTTAAAAATAGATTTCCCAATTAGAATCTCAGTGCGATATAGCAATTTAGGATAAAATTGGTCATGGGATTGTAATCTATGCTGTAATTGAGAAAATTTTGGAAAATTCTATGCGAATATTTTATTCAACAGAATAATCGTTAATTAAATGTTTAACGATACTTTAATGTATATCATTACTTAATAAGCCATCTTTCATTATGGTATCATGTACACTTATTTCTCCTTTCCTTTATTAAATTCGTATTCGCAATCACATAAGATTGCAGAAATGCAGATTGCAAATGGAAAGTTAAAAAAAGAAAACAGATAAGGAAAATAATACGATTGGCCCAAGACTGTGGATGAAACGTGAAGATGAACAGAAAAGCAAACGAACAACGAAGAAATATCGTTCTTCCTGCCATCGTTGTTGTTTTCGTCGTTTTTCTTTTCCTCGATGTGAACTAAACTCGTTCCGACAACTCGTTAAAACTTGCACATGATTTTCGCAACTTGCTTCTCCTTCTGAAGAAATATTATTTAGATGATTTTCCTAGTTATGCAACCACTTTTACTTGTTAAATTATTATTTTTTTATTTATTTTATTTCTATTTTATGCTCGTATACAAATTACAAATTATTTCATTACGAATTATCTATTAAAGTTTAATTATTATTTATTTGTTAAAAATACAATACAAATATTACACTGAGAAAAAAATGTACTAAATTTTAATAAATATTTGATCGAATAGTGCTAGGTGAATACTAAATATATATTTATTTGACACTAAACATATATTTATTTGATACAAGAATCATTAATTTGATTTACCTGTTATTATATTCTATTTAACGATATTTATTTTGTGTAAACAAATGTTATATTAGTATTCAAACAATTATTTATAAAATTTTTCTCTCAATATAGAAATAAGGATTTCGCGAAGAATATTTTTGAAAAATCTGAAGATTAGAAATAAAGAAGTGCAATGACTCCCAAGTTATATGTAGCAAGTAGAAAGACAGATGGTTTTTGTTGAACTATACGCTGTGACCTTGTGTCGAGAGAGAAAGAGAGAAAATAAATGAATGACTTCTTATTAAAATACACACAC